>NC_091164.1:42654105-42756605 GCF_040958095.1 Procambarus clarkii
CGAGGACAGGTTGACTAGTCTAACAATTACCAGGGATGATATTATTAAATAAATAGTAAAACTCAAACCAAACAAATCACCAGGGCCGGATGAAGTATTTGCCAGGGTGCTTAAAGAATGCAAAGAAAAGCTTTGCGATCCATTGTCTACCATATTTAATGAATCAATAGAGTCAGGCAGAGTGCCAGAGTCATGGAAGGTTGCTAATGTGGTACCAATTTTTAAGAAAGGAGATAGATCACTTGCGTCAAACTATCGGCCAAATAGCCTAACGTCTATTGTGGGAAAGTTACTTGAATCGATAATTGCAAATACCATTCGTTTTCATTTTGAAAAACATAAATTTATAAATGAGTCACAACATGGTTTTACAAATGGCCGTTCATGTGTAACAAATTTGCTATCTTTTTATTCCAGCATAGTTGAGGCAGTTGATAGTGGTAAGGTTTGCGATGTTGTGTACCTTGACTTTAGCAAAGCTTTGATTCAGTGCCACATGTAAGACTGAATAAAAAGATAGAGGCTCATGGTATTGTGGATGCCGTATTAAGATGGATTAGCATATGGCTATATCAAAGGAAACAGAGAGTTAGTATAAATGGGGTTAAGTCAAACTGGAAAAATGTTGTAAGTGGAATGCCTCAAGGCTCTGTATTGACCGCTATTGTTTATAATATATATATAAATGATTTAGATTCAGGTTTGAGTAGCAACATTTGCAAATTTGTCGATGATTCAAAAATCAGTAGGGGAATTAACACGGAAGAAGACTCACTATCACTTCAAGTTGATCTAAATAGAGTTTAGAAATGGTCAAAAGATTGGCATATGCAGTTTAATACTGATAAATGTAAAGTTTTGAGGCCAGGTAATGATGATAGAGTTACAAGATACGAACTAGATGGTGTTGAGATTGCGAAGTCGGAATGCAAAAGGGATCTGGGAGTTATGATTAGTAAGAATTTAAAACAAAAGGATCAATGCATGAATGTTCGTAATAAGGCAAATAGGACACTGGGATTTATTAATCGAAGCGTTAGTAACAAGACACCTGGTATTGTTCTTCAGCTATATCTTGCTCTGGTTAGGCCCCATTTAGATTATGCAGTTGAGTTTTGGTCGCCGTACTATAGAATGGATATAAATTCACTTGAACGTGTCCAGCGTAGGATGACTAAGTTAATTCCTCAAATTAGAAATCTTTCTTATGAAGAAAAATTAACAAAGCTTAAATTGCTTTCACTGGAAAGGCGAAGAGTTAGGGGTGACATGATAGAGGTTTACAAGTAGATGAATGGACGATATTAACAGGGATAGGAGATATTAACAGGATATTAAAAGTATCAACACAAGACAGAACACGAAACAATGGGTATAAATTGGATTAGTTTAGATTTAGGAAAGACTTGGGTAAATACTGATTCGGTAACATGGTTGTTGATTTGTGGAACCAATTACCGCATAAAGTGGTGAAGGTGGGGTCCCTCGATTGTTTCAAGCGTGGGTTGGACATGTATGTGAGTGGGATTGGGTGGTTATAGATAAGAGCTGCTTCGTATGGGCCAATAGGCCTTCTGCAGTTACCTTTGTTCTTATATTCTTATGTTCTTATTATTACATGAAATTAAGTGATAGCCAACGGAATTATTCAATGATAGAGAAGAAACATTGGCCCTGGTGAGCGCTGGGCAACACTTTGACGTCAATTTGACGAGTAATGGTTATCCAATTTTGACCATAATCTGATAAAATTTCTACCAAAGTCCCGTCATTAGAATCTCTGGTTATCCAGATTGAGCCTACACCTTCAGATGTATGAACATTGTACTAAGCACATTAAAATTATTGAGACTGTGATAGCAAATGCCTTGTCGCGCATCTAAAACACTAATTGGTTTTATTTTCAAGAAACTCAAACAAATTCTTTAAGGAGGGGAAGTGTGACGATGTCGGCGCCATCTGTTGAGCACACCCGACCCCATTTTCCGTTCCACGGTGGAAGGCTGTGATATGATTGACCCCTATGAAGTTTCCTTCTTACTAATCACATTTTACTACCCAGACGTGATGTGGTTGTTAATTGCGTCGACAAGAATCAGTTCTCACAGGGCAGTCCTGAACTTAATACATGTTCCAGTGGGAACAAGAGGCTGAGATGGTGCAAACTGTGATTTGTGTGTAATAAATAGTATTGGCGATTGGACTGATGAACCCTGGGATGGTTAAGTGGAGTTACGAGATGAAATCATTGTCCGTCTGTTAAGGCTTGTTATAATTGAAGCCTGTGCGGAAATCTGTCAGTGTGTTGCTGGAGACCCCTGCCAGTCTGTTGCTGGAGACCCCTGCCAGTGTGTTGCTGGAGACCCCTGCCAGTGTGTTGCTGGAGACCTCTGCCAGTGTGTTGCTGGAGACCCCTGCCAGTGTGTTACTGGAGACCCCTGTCAGTGTGTTACTGGAGACCCCTGCCAGTGTGTTACTGGAGACCCCTGTCAGTGTGTTACTGGAGACCCCTGCCAGTGTGTGGCTGGAGACCTCTGCCAGTGTGTTGCTGAACACCCCTGCCAGTGTGTTGCTCAAGTCCCCTGCCAGTGTGTTGCTGGAGAACCCTGCCAGTGTGTTGCTGGAGACCCCTGCCAGTGTGTTGCTGGAGACCCCTGCCAGTGTGTTACTGGAGACCCCTGCCAGTGTGTTGCTGGAGACCCCTGCCAGTGTGTTGCTGGAGACCCCTGCCAGTGTGTTGCTGGAGACCCCTGCCAGTGTGTCGCTGGAGACCCCTGCCAGTGTGTTGCTGGAGACCCCTGCCAGTGTGTTGCTGGAGACCCCTGCCAGTGTGTTGCTGGAGACCCCTGCCAGTGTGTTGCTGGAGACCCCTGCCAGTGTGTTGCTCAAGACCCCTGCCAGTGTGTTGCTCAAGACCCCTGCCAGTGTGTTGCTGGAGACCTCTGCCAGTGTGTTGCTGGAGACCCCTGCCAGTGTGTTGCTGGAGACCTCTGCCAGTGTGTTGCTGGAGACCCCTGCCAGTGTGTTACTGGAGACCCCTGCCAGTGTGTTGCTGGAGACCTCTGCCAGTGTGTTGCTGGAGACCCCTGCCAGTGTGTTGCTGGAGACCTCTGCCAGTGTGTTGCTGGAGACCCCTGCCAGTGTGTTGCTGGAGACCCCTGCCAGTGTGTTGCTGGAGACCTCTGCCAGTGTGTTGCTGGAGACCCCTGCCAGTGTGTTACTGGAGACCCCTGCCTGCATTTTGCTGGAGAGTAGAAGTGTTTGTTTACAACTTATAAGAATCGGTTTAGTGTTGTTTACCACCTTTTCCTTTAGATTGATTATTACTGCCAGTTCCAAATAATTTACCAATGCCTTGGGGGGGATCGAGTAAGAAGAGGCACTAAGGCCCCATTTACAGTTTTATAAGTAAAGAACCCGGTTACTGGCTAAGTGAGGCCGTAACATGGTAGATATTGCAGGACTGTGATGGGATATTATAGGTTATTTTGGTGGAATATTATTGAGGGCTATTGTGGAGGATTATTAGAGAGTTTTGGATGACGGTTATTATGGAGGGTTATTGTGGTTTAGTATCATGGAGGATTATTGAGGTGAACTATTTCCAAGGAATATTGTAGGGGGATTATTATAGAGAGTTGTTGTGGTGGATTATTAGGGAGAATCATTATAGCGAATTATTGTTAAGGTTGATAGTTGTGGATTATTAAGGAAGTTATTGAGGAAATTATTATTGATGGCCATTATATGAGGCTATTTTGAAGCGTTATTTAAGGGTAGTTATTGTTGTGAATTATCATAGGGTTTTATGTAGAGGATTAATATGGACGGTTATTGTGGAGAATTTTATAGGGAAGGGTTTGTGGTGGATTACTGCAGTGGGTTATTGAAGAGATTTACTTTCGAGGATTATTGCTCTAAATTATTAGATTGAGTTATTGTAGTCGACCATCATAGATAGTTTCTATTGTTGAATATTACAGGCAGTAATTATGATGGTTTATTATGGACGGTTATTATTGTTGATTTTGAGGGTATTTTGCTGAATTATTCCTGATGGTTAATGTACTGGATTATTAAGTAGGGTTATTGTGGAGGGGTATTATCGTTCATTTTTATTGGCAGTTACTATAGTGGATTATTATATTATTACTGTGTAGGATTTCTACTAAAGGATATTTTGATTTATTAATTTTGAGTACAATTATTTTCTATGATTTTAAAGGGTAACTTTGGTGGATTATTTCAATGGAATGCAATTGGAAGTGATGTGGTAAAGGCAACCGCCATTCAGAGTTCCTGAACACAATAGGATCAGAAACCTGTGCACCAATTAATTGACAGTTGAAGTGCGGGCCCAAAGAGAAGACGTTCAACCCTCGCAATCATATCAAGGTAAACTCAACTGGAAAGGTAAAATATACAAGTACATCTGTTTGTCCGCAAATCTGCTCCGCAGTATTCATAACCACTTTGTTGTCAGACAAGCAGCTCCACAGTATACACGACCACTGGGTTGTCAGACAAGCAGCTCCACAGTATACATGACCACTTGGTTGGCAGACAAGCAGCTCCACAGTATACATGACCACTTGGTTGTCAGACAAGCAGCTCCACAGTATACATGACCACTTGGTTGTCAGACAAGCAGCTCCACAGTATACATGACCACTTGGTTGTCAGACAAGCAGCTCCACAGTATACATGACCACTGGGTTGATAAACAAGCACCTCTACACATGACCTTGTGGATGGCAGTGCAGCAACTATACATGGCATCGTAGCGGTCAATGTGGGTTAATGTGGGGGATTATTATAATGTTGTTGTTGTGGATTATTATAGTGTTATTATGATGGATTATTAAAAAGTGTTATTTTAATGGAATATTATGGAGGGTGATTGTTGTGTATAATTAATAAGGTTATTGTTGGAAATTATTATTATCATTGGTTGTTGAAGTGTGTGTGACGATGTCGACACCATCTGTTGAGCACACCCGACCCCCTTTTCTGCTCCCCGGTGGAGGGATGTGATCTTATTGACCACATTATAGGTTCCCTGCTACTAGTCACATTTTACTCCTCAGGAGCGATTAGGGACGTATTTTAATCGACAGTAATCAATTCACCCATGCCTGTCCAGAAACCAAGATGTGTTCCAATGGGAACAACTGGCGAGTTGGTGTAGACTGTCCTTGATACTTAGTATTGGTGATTGGACCGACGTGTCCGGGAGGGTCAAGTTCAGCTACGAGATGGAATCGTTGTCCGCCTGTTAAGGCTTGTTATAATTGAAGCCTGTGTGGAAGTCTGCCAGTGTGTTGCTGGAGACTCCTGCCAGTGTGTTGCTGGAGACCCCTGCCAGTGTGTTGCTGGAGTCTCCTGCCAGTGTGTAGCTGGAGACCCCTGACAGTGTGTTGCTGGAGACCCATGCCAGTGTTAAGCTGGAGACCCCTGCCAGTGTGTTGCTGGAGACCCCTGACAGTGTGTTGCTGGAGACCCATGCCAGTGTTAAGCTGGAGACCCCTGCCAGTGTTAAGCTGGAGACCCCTGACAGTGTGTTGCTGGAGACCCATGCCAGTGTTAAGCTGGAGACCCATGCCAGTGTTAAGCTGGAGACCCCTGCCAGTGTTAAGCTGGAGACCCCTGCCAGTGTGTTACTGGAGACCTCTGCCAGTGTGTTGCTGGAGACCCCTGCCAGTGTGTTGCTGGAGACCTCTGCCAGTGTGTTGCTGGAGACCCCTGCCAGTGTGTTGCTGGAGACCCCTGTCAGTGTGTTACTGGAGACCCCTGCCAGTGTGTTACTGGAGACCCCTGTCAGTGTGTTACTGGAGACCCCTGCCAGTGTGTTGCTGGAGACCTCTGCCAGTGTGTTGCTGAACACCCCTGCCAGTGTGTTGCTCAAGACCCCTGCCAGTGTGTTGCTGGAACCCCTGCCAGTGTGTTGCTGGAGACCCCTGCCAGTGTGTTGCTGGAGACCGCTGCCAGTGTGTTGCTGGAGACCCCTGCCAGTGTGTTGCTGGAGACCCCTGCCAGTGTGTCGCTGGAGACCCCTGCCAGTGTGTTGCTGGAGACCCCTGCCAGTGTGTTGCTGGAGACCCCTGCCAGTGTGTTGCTGGAGACCCCTGCCAGTGTGTTGCTGGAGACCCCTGCCAGTGTGTTGCTGGAGACCCCTGCCAGTGTGTTGCTGGAGACCCCTGCCAGTGTGTTGCTCAAGACCCCTGCCAGTGTGTTGCTGGAGACCTCTGCCAGTGTGTTGCTGGAGACCCCTGCCAGTGTGTTGCTGGAGACCTCTGCCAGTGTGTTGCTGGAGACCCCTGCCAGTGTGTTACTGGAGACCCCTGCCAGTGTGTTGCTGGAGACCTCTGCCAGTGTGTTGCTGGAGACCCCTGCCAGTGTGTTGCTGGAGACCTCTGCCAGTGTGTTGCTGGAGACCCCTGCCAGTGTGTTGCTGGAGACCCCTGCCAGTGTGTTGCTGGAGACCTCTGCCAGTGTGTTGCTGGAGACCCCTGCCAGTGTGTTACTGGAGACCCCTGCCTGCATTTTGCTGGAGAGTAGAAGTGTTTGTTTACAACTTATAAGAATCGGTTTAGTGTTGTTTACCACCTTTTCCTTTAGATTGATTATTACTGCCAGTTCCAAATAATTTACCAATGCCTTGGGGGGGATCGAGTAAGAAGAGGCACTAAGGCCCCATTTACAGTTTTATAAGTAAAGAACCCGGTTACTGGCTAAGTGAGGCCGTAACATGGTAGATATTGCAGGACTGTGATGGGATATTATAGGTTATTTTGGTGGAATATTATTGAGGGCTATTGTGGAGGATTATTAGAGAGTTTTGGATGACGGTTATTATGGAGGGTTATTGTGGTTTAGTATCATGGAGGATTATTGAGGTGAACTATTTCCAAGGAATATTGTAGGGGGATTATTATAGAGAGTTGTTGTGGTGGATTATTAGGGAGAATCATTATAGCGAATTATTGTTAAGGTTGATAGTTGTGGATTATTAAGGAAGTTATTGAGGAAATTATTATTGATGGCCATTATATGAGGCTATTTTGAAGCGTTATTTAAGGGTAGTTATTGTTGTGAATTATCATAGGGTTTTATGTAGAGGATTAATATGGACGGTTATTGTGGAGAATTTTATAGGGAAGGGTTTGTGGTGGATTACTGCAGTGGGTTATTGAAGAGATTTACTTTCGAGGATTATTGCTCTAAATTATTAGATTGAGTTATTGTAGTCGACCATCATAGATAGTTTCTATTGTTGAATATTACAGGCAGTAATTATGATGGTTTATTATGGACGGTTATTATTGTTGATTTTGAGGGTATTTTGCTGAATTATTCCTGATGGTTAATGTACTGGATTATTAAGTAGGGTTATTGTGGAGGGGTATTATCGTTCATTTTTATTGGCAGTTACTATAGTGGATTATTATATCATTACTGTGTAGGATTTCTACTAAAGTATATTTTGATTTATTAATTTTGAGTACAATTATTTTCTATGATTTTAAAGGGTAACTTTGGTGGATTATTTCAATGGAATGCAATTGGAAGTGATGTGGTAAAGGCAACCGCCATTCAGAGTTCCTGAACACAATAGGATCAGAAACCTGTGCACCAATTAATTGACAGTTGAAGTGCGGGCCCAAAGAGAAGACGTTCAACCCTCGCAATCATATCAAGGTAAACTCAACTGGAAAGGTCAAATATACAAGTACATCTGTTTGTCCGCAAATCTGCTCCGCAGTATTCATAACCACTTTGTTGTCAGACAAGCAGCTCCACAGTATACATGACCACTGGGTTGTCAGACAAGCAGCTCCACAGTATACATGACCACTTGGTTGGCAGACAAGCAGCTCCACAGTATACATGACCACTTGGTTGTCAGACAAGCAGCTCCACAGTATACATGACCACTTGGTTGACAGAAAAGCAGCTCCACAGTATACATGACCACTTGGTTGTCAGACAAGCAGCTCCACAGTATACATGACCACTTGGTTGACAGACAAGCAGCTCCACAGTATACTTGACCACTGGGATGTCAGACAAGCAGCACGACAGTATTCATGACCACTGGTTGTCAGACAAACAGCTCCACAGTATACATGACCACTTGGTTGTCAGACAAGCAGCTCCACAGTATACATGACCACTTGGTTGTCAGACAAGCAGCTCCACAGTATACATGACCACTTGGTTGACAGACAAACAGCTCCACAGTATACTTGACCACTGGGTTGTCAGACAAACAGCTCCACAGTATACATGACCACTGGGTTGTCAGACAAACAGCTCCACAGTATACATGACCACTGGGTTGTCAGACAAACAGCTCCACAGTATACATGACCACTTGGTTGTCAGACAAGCAGCTCCACAGTATACATGACCACTTGGTTGACAGACAAGCAGCTCCACAGTATACTTGACCACTGGGTTGTCAGACAAACAGCTCCACAGTATACATGACCACTTGGTTGACAGACAAGCAGCTCCACAGTATACTTGACCACTGGGTTGTCAGACAAACAGCTCCACAGTATACTTGACCACTGGGTTGTCAGACAAGCAGCACGACAGTATTCATGACCACTTGGTTGACAGAAAAGCAGCTCCACAGTATACATGACCACTTGGTTGTCAGACAAGCAGCTCCACAGTATACATGACCACTTGGTTGTCAGACAAGCAGCTCCACAGTATACATGACCACTTGGTTGTCAGACAAGCAGCTCCACAGTATACATGACCACTTGGTTGACAGACAAGCAGCTCCACAGTATACTTGACCACTGGGTTGTCAGACAAACAGCTCCACAGTATACTTGACCACTGGGTTGTCAGACAAGCAGCACGACAGTATTCATGACCACTTGGTTGTCAGACAAGCAGCTCCACAGTATACATGACCACTTGGTTGTCAGACAAGCAGCTCCACAGTATACATGACCACTTGGTTGTCAGACAAGCAGCTCCACAGTATACATGACCACTTGGTTGTCAGACAAGCAGCTCCACAGTATACATGACCACTTGGTTGTCAGACAAGCAGCTCCACAGTATACATGACCACTTGGTTGTCAGACAAGCAGCTCCACAGTATACATGACCACTGGGTTGATAAACAAGCACCTCTACACATGACCTTGTGGATGGCAGTGCAGCAACTATACATGGCATCGTAGCGGTCAATGTGGGTTAATGTGGGGGATTATTATAATGTTGTTGTTGTGGATTATTATAGTGTTATTATGATGGATTATTAAAAAGTGTTATTTTAATGGAATATTATGGAGGGTGATTGTTGTGTATAATTAATAAGGTTATTGTTGGAAATTATTATTATTATTGGTTGTTGAAGTGTGTGTGTGACGATGTCGACACCATCTGTTGAGCACACCCGACCTCCTTTTCTGCTCCCCGGTGGAAGGATGTGATCTTATTGACCACATTATAGGTTCCCTGCTACTAGTCACATTTTACTCCTCAGGAGCGATTAGGGACGTATTTTAATCGACAGTAATCAATTCACCCATGGCTGTCCAGACCCCAAGATGTGTTCCAATGGGAACAACTGGCGAGTTGGTGTAGACTGTCCTTGATACTTAGTATTGGTGATTGGACCGACGTATCCGGGAGGGTCAAGTTCAGCTACGAGATGGAATCGTTGTCCGCCTGTTAAGGCTTGTTATAATTGAAGCCTGTGTGGAAGTCTGCCAGTGTGTTGCTGGAGACTCCTGCCAGTGTGTTGCTGGAGACCCCTGCCAGTGTGTTGCTGGAGTCTCCTGCCAGTGTGTAGCTGGAGACCCCTGACAGTGTGTTGCTGGAGACCCATGCCAGTGTTAAGCTGGAGACCCCTGCCAGTGTGTTGCTGGAGACCCCTGACAGTGTGTTGCTGGAGACCCATGCCAGTGTTAAGCTGGAGACCCCTGCCAGTGTTAAGCTGGAGACCCCTGACAGTGTGTTGCTGGAGACCCATGCCAGTGTTAAGCTGGAGACCCCTGCCAGTGTTAAGCTGGAGACCCCTGCCAGTGTTAAGCTGGAGACCCCTGACAGTGTGTTGCTGGAGGCCCATGCCAGTGTTAAGCTGGAGACCCCTGCCAGTGTGTTGCTGGAGGCCCCTGCCAGTGTTAAGCTGGAGATCCCTGACAGTGTGTTGCTGGAGACCCATGCCAGTGTTAAGCTGGAGACCCCTGCCAGTGTGTTGCTGGAGGCCCATGCATGTGTTAAGCTGGAAACCCCTGCCAGTGTTAAGCTGGTGACCTCTCCCAGAGTGCTGCAGATGATAAGAAGTGTTTGTTTATTAGTTAGAAGAGTCTGTTTAGTGTTGTTTACCACCTTTTCTTTTAGATTGATTCTTACTGCTAGTTCCAAATAACTTACCAATGACTCAGGGTGGGATCGAGTAAGAAGAGGCACTAAGGCCCCATATACAGTTTTATAAGTAAAGAACCCGGTTACTGGCTAAGAGATTCCGTAACATGGTAGATATTGCAAGCATGTAATGGAATATTATTGAAGGTTATTTTAGTGGAATATAATTGAGGGGTATTGTGGAGGATTATTAGAGTTATGGATGAGGATTATTATGGAGGGTTATTGTGGTGGATTATTAGAGAGGGTTATTGGTGAAGAATATTATGGAGGTTATTGTGGTGGGTTATTGGAGGGGGTTATTGATGAGACTTATTATGGAGGGTTATCATGCTTAATTATCATTGAGGATTATTGTAGTGAATTATTTCAAATAGTTAATGTGGGGGGGGGGAATTTTATAGAGAGTTATTGTGAAGGATTATTAGAGAGTTATGAATGAGGATTATTTTGGAGTGTTATTGTGGTTTAGAACCATGGAGGAATATTGAGGTGATATATTTCTATGGAATATTGTAGGGGGATTATGACAGAGTTGTTGTGGTGGATTATTAGGGGGAATCATTTTGGCGAATTATTGTTAGAGGGTGATAGCTGTGGATTATTAAGGAGGTTATTTAGGAATATATTATTGATGGAATATATTAAAGATGGCATTCCTGCTGAGACCTTGAAGTGCTGCAGAGGTAGCCTGCTCATGGAGCTGCACGAAATTCTCTGCCTCTGCTGGGAAGAAGGAGAGGTGCCACAGGACATGAGGGATGCCAACATCGTCACACTGTATAAGAATAAAGGTGACAGGGGCGACTGCAACAACTACCGTGGAATCTCCCTTCTCAGTATTGTCGGAAAGCTGTTTGCTCGAGTCGCATTGAGGAGGCTCCAAGTACTTGCAGAGAGAGTTTATCCAGAATCACAATGTGGATTCAGAGCTGGCAGGTCCACCATCGACATGGTCTTTTCCCTCAAACAACTGCAGGAGAAATGCAGGGAACAGAAGCAGCCACTCTTTGTAGCCTTCATAGATCTGACGAAGGCCTTCGACCTCGTCGGCAGGGATGGCCTGTTCAAGATCCTCCCCAAGATCGGATGCCCACCCAGGCTCCTCAGCATCATCAGATCTTTCCATGAGAACATGAGGGGCACCGTGGTCTTTGATGGCCTAACATCAGGCGCCTTTGACATCCGAAGTGGAGTAAAGCAGGGCTGCGTACTGGCTCCAACCCTATTCGGGATTTTCTTCGCAGTTATGCTGCGGCACGCCTTCGGATCTGTCACGGAAGGCATTTACCTCCGGACCAGGTCGGATGGAAAGCTCTTTAACCTCGCCAGGCTGAGAGCCAAGACAAAGGTTCGGCTGAGGTGTCTGCGCGACTTCCTCTTTGCCGACGACGCAGCAGTCACTGCCCACTCAGCTGAAGACCTCCAACGGCTTATAAGCCGCTTCAGCGAGGCCTCTCAGGCTTTCGGACTCACCATCAGTCTGAAGAAAACACAAGTCATGGGACAAGGAGTGGACTCCCCACCTGACATCGGCATCTCTGATTCCAAACTGGAAGTTGTTCACGACTTCGTGTACCTGGGCTCCACAATCTCTGACTCCCTCTCTCTTGATACGGAGCTAAACAAACGCATCGGTAAGGCATCTACTACCATGTCCAAACTGACAAAGAGAGTGTGGGCCAACAACAGGCTAACTGAGTATACTAAGATTCAGGTTTACAGATCCTGTGTCCTGAGCACTCTCCTTTATGGCAGTGAGTCTTGGACACTCCGCGCCCGTCAGGAAAGACGGCTGAGTGCCTACCACATGCGCTGCCTTAGACACATCTTGGACATCACCTGGCAGGACAAGGTGACAAACAACAACGTCTTGGGGAGAGCAAGAATCACCAGCATGTACACAATGCTGAAACAGAGACGAATGCGCTGGCTCGGGCACATTGTGCGAATGGGCGACGGCAGGATCCCCAAGGATCTCCTGTATGGAGAGCTGAGGCAGGGAAAGCGTCCAGTAGGCAAGCCCCAGCTACGGTACAAAGACGTATGCAAAAGGGACCTGAAAGCCATGGACGTCGATCTTGCTATATGGGAGACACTGGCTGCAGACCGTTCAGCCTGGAGGCAGTCTGTTCAACGAGGTCTCTCCAAGTTCGAGGAGTCACTTGCCAAGGAATCGGAGGCAAAGAGACAGAGAAGGAAAGCCGGTAGCCAGGAAGACAGACCAGAATCGGACTTCGTTTGTGCTCGGTGTGGGATGGACTGCCACTCTCGGATTGGCCTCATCAGTCACACCAGACGCTGCACCAGGATTGACAACTAGGGCGCAACTCCATAGTCTCCCGAGACTGAAGGATGCCTACTACTACTACTACTATTGATGGTTATTATATGAGGCTATTAGGAAGAGTTATTTAAGTGGATCATTATGGGTAGTTATTTTTGTGAATTATCATAGGGTTTTATGTGGAGGATTAATATGGACGGTTATTGTGGAGAATTTTATAGGGAGGGTTTTCAGGTGGATTATTGCAGAGGGTTATTGAAGTGATTTATTTTCGAGGGTTATGCTCTAAATTATTAGATTGAGTTATTGTAGTCGACCATCATAGATAGTTTTTATTGTTGAATATTACAGGCAGTTAAAATGATGGTTTATTATGGACGGTTATTATTGTTGATTATTATTATAGGCAGTTATTATGATGGTTTATTATGGACGATTATTTTTTTAGGATGATTACAGAAGAATATTTTTGAGGATTATTGAGGAGGGTATTTTACTGAATTATTCCTGATGGTTAATGTACTGCATTATTAGGTAGGGTTATTGTGGAGGGGTATTATCGTTCATTTTTATTGGCAGATTCTTTGGTGGATTATTATATTGTTACTGTGTAGGATTTCTACTAAAGGATATTTAAATTTATTAACTTTGAGTACAATTATTTTCTACGATTGTAAACGGTAAATTTGGTGGATTATTTCAATGGAATGCAATTGTAAGTGATGTGGTAAAGGCAACCTCCATTCAGAGTTCCTGAACACAATAGGATCAGAAACCTGTGCACCAATTAATTGACAGTTGAAGTGTGGGCCCAAAGAGAAGACGTTCAACCCCAGCAATCATATCAAGGTAAACTCAACTGGAAAGGTAAAATATACAAGTACATCTGGTTGTCCTCAAATCTGCTCCACAGTATTCATAACCACTTTGTTGTCAGACAAGCAGCTCCACAGTATACATGACCACTTGGTTGTCAAACAAGCAGCTCCCCAGTATACATGACCACTTGGTTGTCAGACTAGCAGCTCCACAGCATTCATGACCACTTGGTTGTCAGACTAGCAGCTCCACAGAATACATGACCACTTGGTTGTCAGACAGGCAGCTCCACAGTATACATGACCACTTGGTTGTCAGACAACCAGTTCCACAGTATACATGACCACTTGGTTGATAAACAAGCAGCTCTACATATGACCTTTTGGATGCCAGAGCAAAAAATCCACATGACAACGTAGCGGTCAATGTGGGTTAATGTTGGGGATTATTATAGCGTTATTGTTGTGGATTATTGAAAAGTGTTATTTTAATGGATTATTATGGAGGGTGATTGTTGTGTATTAATAATAATGTTATTGTTGGAAATAATTATTATTATTGGTTATTGTGGTGTTTGACAATGTCGACACCATCTGTTGAGCACACCCGACCCCCTTTTCTGCTCCCCGGTGGACGGATGTGATCTTATTGACCACATTATAGTTTCCCTGCTACTAGTCACATTTTACTCCTCAGTAGCGATTAGGGACGTATCTCAATCGACACTAATCAGTTCACCCATGCCTGTCCAGAACCCTAGATGTGTTCCAGTGGGAAAAAGTGGCGGAGTTGGTGTAGACTGATTTGTCTTTGATACTTAGTATTGGTGATTGGACCGGCGTATCCGGGAGGGCCAAGTTGAGCTACGAGATGGAATCAATGTCCGCCAATTAAGGTTTGTTATTATTAAAGCCTGCGTGGAAGTCTGCCAGTGTGTTGCTGGAGACCCCTGCCAGTGTGTTGCTGGAGGCCCCTGCCAGTGTGTTGCTGGAGACCCCTGCCAGTGTGCTGCTGGAGACCCCTGCCAGTGTGTTGCTGGAGGCCCCTGCCAGTGTGTTGCTGGAGGCCCCTGGCAGTGTGTTGCTGGAGACCCCTGCCAGTGTGTTGCTGGAGACCCCCTGCCAGTGTGTTGCTGGATACCCCTGCCAGTGTGAAGCTGGAGACTTCTGTCAGAGTGCTGCAGAAGATTAGAAGTGTTTGTTTAATAGTTAGAAGAGTCTGTTAAGTGTTGTTTACCACCTTTTCTTTTAGATTGATTATTACTGCCAGTTCCAAATAACTTACCAATGGCACGGGGTATGATCGAGTAAGAAGAGGCACTAAGGCCCCATATACAGTTTTATAAGAAAAGAACCCGGTTACTGGCTAAGTGAGGCCGTAACATTGTTGATATTGCAAGCATGTGACGGGATATTATAAAAGATTATTTTGGTGGAATATTATTGAGGGCTATTGTTGAGGATTATTAGAAACTTATGGAGGAGGATTATTATGGAGGGTTATTGTGGTGGATTATTAGAGAGGGGTATTGATGAAGGGTTATGGAGGGTTATTGTGGTGGGTTATTGGAGGGGGTTATTGATGAGACTTATTATGGAGGGTTATCATGCTTTAATATCATTGAGGATTATTGTAGTGAATTATTTCAAAGGGATATGGTGGGGGGGGGGGAATTTATAGAGAGTATTGTGGTGGATTATTAGAGAGTTATGAATGAGGATTATTTTGGAGTGTTATTGTGGTTTAGTATCATGGAAGATTATTGAGGTGAATTATTTCCAAGGAATATTGTAGGGGGATTATTATAGAGTTGTTGTGGTGGGGAATCATTATGGCGAATTATTGTTAAGGGTGATAGTTGTTGATTATTAAGGAGGTTATTGAGGAAATTATTATTGATGGTTATTATATGAGGCTATTTTGAAGCGTTATTTAAGGGAACATTATTGGTAGTTATTGTTGTGAATTATCATAGGGTTTTATGTAGAGGATTAATATGGACGGTTATTGTGGAGAATTTTATAGGGAGGGTTTTCAGGTGGATTATTGAAGAGGGTTATTGAAGTGATTTATTTTCGAGGGTTATGCTCTAAATTATTAGATTGAGTTTTTGTAGTCGACAATTATAGATGGTTTTTATTGTTGAATATTACAGGCAGTTATTATGATGGTTTATTATGGACGGTTATTATTGTTGATTATTATTATAGGCAGTTATTGTGATGGTTTATTATGGACGATTATTTTATAGGATGATTACAGAAGAATAATTTTGAGGATTATTGAGGTGGATATTTTGCTGAATTATTCCTGATGGTTAATGTACTGGATTATTTAGTTGGGTTATTGTCGAGGGGTATTATCGTTCATTTTTATTGGCAGTTACTATAGTGCATTATTATATTGTTACTGTGTACGATTTTTACTAAAGGATATTTTAATTTATTATTTTGAGTTCAATTATTTTCTATGATTGTAAAGGGTAAATTTGGTGAATTATTTCAATGGAGATCAATTGGAAGTGATGTGGTAGAGGCAAACTCCATTCAGGGTTCCTGAACCCAATAGGATCAGTAACCTGTGCACCAATTGATTGATAGTTGAGGTGCAGGCCTAAAGAGAAGATGTTCAACCCCCGCAATCATACCAAGGTAAACTCAACGAGAAAGGCAATATATGTACAAGTGCATATGGTTGTCTGCCAATCTGCTCCACAGTATACATGACCACTTGGTTGTCAGACTAGCAGCTCCACAGTATACATGACCACTTGGATGTCAGACTAGCAGCTCCACAGTATACATGACCACTTGGATGTCAGACTAGCAGCTCCACAGTATACATGACCACTTGGTTTTCAGACAATTAGCTCCACAGAATACATGACCACTTGGTTGTCAGACAAGCAGCTCCACAGTATACATGACCACTTGGTTGTCAGACAAGCAGCTCTACAGTATACATGACCACTTGGTTGTCAGACAAGCAGCTCCACAGTATACATGACCACTTGGTTGTCAGACAAGCAGCTCTACAGTATACATGACTACATGGTTGACAGACAAGCAGCTCTACAGTATACATGACCATTTGGTTGATAAATAAGCACCTCTACATATGACCTTTTGGATGCCAGAGCAGCAACTCTACATGACATCGTAGCGGTCAATGTGGGTTAATGTTAGGGATTACTATATTGTTATTGTGGTGGATTATTATAGCGTTATTGTGGTGGGTTATTAAAAAGTTATTTTAATGTATTATTATGAAGGGTGATTGTTATGTATTATTAATAAGTTATTGTTGGAAATTATTATTATTATTGGTTATTGTAGTGTGTGACGATGTCGACACCATCTGTTGAGCACACCCGACCCCCTTTTCTGCTCCCCGGTGGAGGGATGTGATCTTATTGACCACATTATAGGTTCCCTGCTACTAGTCACATTTTACTCCTCAGTAGCGATTAGGGACGTATTTTAATCGACACTAATAAGTTCACCCATGCCTGTCCAGAACCCTAGATGTGTTCCAGTGGGAACAAGTGGCGGAGTTGGTGTAGACTGATTTGTCTTTGATACTTAGTATTGGTGATTGGACCGGCGTATCCGGGAGGGCCAAGTTGAGCTACGAGATGGAATCAATGTCCGCCTATTAAGGTTTGTTATTATTAAAGCCTGCGTGGAAGTCTGCCAGTGTGTTGCTGGAGACCCCTGCCAGTGTGTTGCTGGAGACCCCTGCCAGTGTGTTGCTGGAGACCCCTGCCAGTGTGTTGCTGGAGACCGCTGCCAGTGTGTTGCTGGAGACCGCTGCCAGTGTGTTGCTGGAGACCCCTGCCAGTGTGTTGCTGGAGACCCCTGCCAGTGTGTTGCTGGAGACCGCCTCCAGTGTGTTGTTGGAGACCCCTGCCAGTGTGTTGCTGGAGACCCCTGCCAGTGTGTTGCTGGAGACCCCTGCCAGTGTGTTCCTGGAGACCCCTGCCAGTGTGTTGCTGGAGGCCCCTGCCAGTGTGATGCTGGAGACCCCCGCCAGTGTGTTGCTGGAGACCCCTGCCAGTGTGTTGCTGGAGACCCCTGCCAGTGTGTTGCTGGAGACCCCTGGCAGTGTGTTGCTGGAGACCCCTGCCAGTGTGTTGCTGGAGACCGCTGCCAGTGTGTTGCTGGAGACCCCTGCCAGTGTGTTGCTGGAGACCCCTGCCAGTGTGTTGCTGGAGACCGCTGCCAGTGTGTTGCTGGAGACCCCTGCCAGTGTGTTGCTGGAGACCCCTGCCAGTGTGTTGCTGGAGACCCCTGCCAGTGTGTTACGGGAGACCCCTGCCAGTGTGTTGCTGGAGACCCCTGCCAGTGTGTTGCTGGAGACCCCTGCCAGTGTGTTGCTGGAGGCCCCTGCCAGTGTGATGCTGGAGACCCCTGCCAGTGTGTTGCTGGAGACCCCTGCCAGTGTGTTGCTGAAGACCCCTGCCAGTGTGTTGCTGGAGACCCCTGCGAGTGTGTTGCTGGAGACCGCTGACAGTGTGTTGCTGGAGACCCCTGCCAGTGTGTTGCTGGAGACCCCTGCCAGTGCGTTGCTGGAGGCCCCTGCCAGTGTGATGCTGGAGACCCCTGCCAGTGTGTTGCTGGAGACCCCTGCCAGTGTGTTGCTGGAGACCCCTGCCAGTGTGTTGCTGGAGGCCCCTGCCAGTGTGTTGCTGAAGACCCGTGCCAGTGTGTTGCTGGAGATCCATGGCAGTGTGTTGCTGGAGAACCCTGCCAGTGTGTTGATGGAGACCCCCTGCCAGTGTGTTGATGGAGACCCCCTGCTAGTGTGTTGCTGGAGACCCCTGCTAGTGTGTTGCTGGAGACCCCTGCCAGTGTGTCGCTGGAGGCCCCTGCCAGTGTGTTGCTGGAGACCCCTGCCAGTGTGTTGCTGGAGACCCCTGTCAGTGTGTTGCTGGAGACCCCTGCCAGTGTGTTGCTGGAGGCCCCTGCCAGTGTGATGCTGGAGACCCCTGCCAGTGTGTTGCTGGAGACCCCTGCCAGTGTGTTGCTGGAGACCCCTGCCAGTGTGTTGCTGGAGGCCCCTGCCAGTGTGATGCTGGAGACTCCTGCCCGTGTGTTGCTGGAGGCCCCTGCCAGTGTGTTGCTGGAGACCCCTGCCAGTGTGTTGCTGGAGACCCCCTGCCAGTGTGTTGCTGAATACCCCTGCCAGTGTGAAGCTGGAGGCTTCTGTGAGAGTGCTGCAGAAGATTAGAAGTGTTTGTTTAATAGTTAGAAGAGTCTGTTTAGTGTTGTTTACCACCTTTTCATTTAGATTGATTATTACTGCTAGTTCCAAATAACTTACCAATGACTCAGGGTGGGATCGAGTAAGAAGAGGCACTAAGGCCCCATATACAGTTTTATAAGTAAAGAACCCGGTTACTGGCTAAGAGAGGCCGTAACATGGTAGATATTGCAAGACTGTGATGGGATATTATAGAAGGTTATTTTGGTGGAATATTATTGAGGGCTATTGTTGAGGATTATTAGAGAGTTATGGATGAAGATTTTTATGGAGGGTTATTGTCGCTGGATTATTAGAGAGGGTTATTGGTGAAGAATATTATGGAGGGTTATTGTGGTGGGTTATTGTAGGAGGTTATTGATGAGACTTATTATGGAGGGTTATCATGCTTTATTATCATTGAGGATTATTGTAGTGAATTATTTCAAAGGGTTAATGTGGGGGAGGGAAGGAATTTTATAGAGTTATTGTGGTCGATTATTAGAGAGAGATATTGATGAAGATTATTATGGAGGGTTATTGTAGTGAATTATTATGGAGGACTGTTGTGGTGAATTATTTCAGAGTTAATATGGTGGGTTATTTGATACAGGTATTGTTGTGGAATATTAAAGGGAATCATTTAGTTCCTCCCGTACTAAAGAGTTTGTCTTTTTCCTCCCTGTCAATTCCCATGAAAATGTTGTAGGTTGTTATCATGTCCCCTTTATTCCTCTGTTTTCCATGGACGTGAGGTTCATCTCCCTTAGCCTTTCCTTGTAGCTCATATCTCTCAATTCCGGGACTAGTCTGGTGGTATTCCTCTGAATATTTTCTTTGTATTGTGTTTAACTAGGTATGGACTCCAGGCTAGAGCTGCATATTCTAGGACTGGTCTGACATAAGTGGTATACAAGGTCCTGAACGATTCCTTACACAAGTTTCTAAAGGCAGTACTTATTTTGGCCAATATTGCATATGCCGCTGATGATATCCCTTTGATGTGGGCCTCTGGGGACAGGTTCGGTGTTGTTGGATATTTCCAACATCGAATACAGCATTGTTGTATTCTCATTACTTATTACTAACCATATTAATATTGTAGTAAGTAAAAGTAACAACTCGTAGAATTCTCATGTACTAATAATTCATCTGTGCATTAGGCTAGAATTCTCACGTCACCTGACGCCAGTATTGCGTCAGATTTCTTTACAGTAAAACACATTATATACAATTTGTGTGAGAATTAAATACGATTCTCCATAATTAAAGCATTCTGTATGGCAACTGATTGCAGACGAATGGTTCTCTAACTAAAAGCCGAATAGAGCTTTAGAATCAAAACGTCTACCTCGCGATAGAGGTAACGTCATCAATGAATGCTATGGGGAGACATTAATTCCTCTCCCTTATATCTTCACTATTCTTAAATAGTTAAATAATAATATTCCGTTCCTCTAAATAATAAACCCGTCCAGTCTTTAGAGTTTCAAGCGCGAATGCGAGAAATATTAATGTTCATGCCAATAATTTGTGTAATGAACGTCGACTCGGCGTGGGTAGAGGGACGCCACCCTCAGTACACGGGGAAGCGGACACGTGCAAGGCCAGAAGGAGGCAAAGCTGCGCTTACCGTACTCACAGGGGACGCCGTTGTCCAGTAGGTGGGACAAGTGTGTCCATCTACAGATGAAGGCCGCCACTGTGAGGCGTGGGCGACCTTGCAGATGGTATCTTCAACTGGTGCTGGTGTTGAATGGGGGACCCCTAGACTTGGTTCCTGGTGACACGTGGTCAGCCAGCTTGAGGCGCATCAATCCAGGATGGGTTCACCGGAACTTGGGATGCGTAATTACGGCAATCTTAATACTTACACAGTGCCCACAGCTAAGTACTTTTTATTTGATGCATCATTTATAAGTTTATTAATAGCGGGGTGATTGCACGTCACGCGGCGAGACAACACCTAATAACAGGTGATTAGAATTCTATCTGTAGATATCAATAATCTTGAATATGAATTGAGTAGTTAAATCAATTGCTACTGGTAGTTATTTATCTTGCAGCTTGAGAGACGGATTCCTCATGCTGCCTTCTCCATGTTAATCGTGCCATTCGTCAATGTGCCAGACTTGGAGATTAAGAGGACTTCCAGAGTTATCTAAAGGAACCTACTACAAGCTAAGGCTTATTTCTTTTTCCTATATTTTAGCAATTTGATACATTCAGAATGTTCAACATAATGTGTGATTTACTGTAACTCATTACTATGCTCATATTCATTTTCTTCTTTGTATGAATAATATTATATTCAACATTATTTATAGGATTAGATTATTATTAATTGAATTAGTGAACGAACCACACTGATTCCTGGACGTACTGACCTCCAGTAATAACCCCCCAATGTAGGTGTTTGAGGTTTGGTTTTTTAATAATACAGCCCATTAATTATTCTTATGATCATACTTTCCAGTCATATCCATAGTCACTGGTTTTCTCTAGAATTTTATCTAATGATCTGAAATTCTCAGTTTCCCTCTTTACTTGAAAAGCGGGTGGTCCTTCGTAATTTAATTTACTACTTTAATTATTAATTAATCAGAATCAAACCCAAATATCCCACATTATGGTCCTTATCGAACCGGATAGGCATTAAATTTATAATTAAAATATTAACCATTAATAGCTAATCCTTGTGTGATAGAAGCTAGACTAACTATTTAATTAATTGTGTCAACTAACGTTGTAACACATCAGTTAGCCTAGATCACACTAACATATTGCTACTTTTACCTCATGTATAAAGTGGCTTTAGTGGGTCATAGCCAATTACCCACAACACTTAGACCTATACCTCACACCGAGGTGAGAATCTTTAGGTCACCAGGAGCAACAGCTCACAACTTTTACAATAACACCACCCTAACACCTGCGTTAGAGTGGCCTCACCACCTAACCATCATATACTTAGGTGGTAATGACATCCACCCCACTCGTCATCCAGCCGAGGTGATCAAACACCTCAAAAACATAATTTCTTCTTTCAAACTCATCAGTGAATCGGTAGTATTCACATTAGTGGAACCTCGCCAACCAAGCCAAGATAATCGTTGGGGAGTAACCCCAGAATATTACCTGAGAGCTGCTAAGTATATAAATTTCAGGCTGAAAAAGCGAGTGAGATTGGATGCCACATATATACAATTTACAGCCAGACCTTACAGACAGAACCTGATTAGAGACGGTGTACATTTGTCAGGGGAATCTAGGTTGCATGTGGTTGACAAGTTAATTAACACCATCAACCATCACAAAAGGCTGGGGCTAGCAAGCCAAACTTAACTGTACATAATTATTCACCTGTGTGTGCAAGTGCACTCTTATAAAACAAAAACCCAAAAATACAGCACAACTATATTTACCTTACTGCACCACAATAATCTTTACCCATGTTATTAGGTAGAATTTAGGCTGAGATTGTGCTGAATTTGGTACAAGCCCAGACTAAATAATTTTATAGTTCTTAGTTAGGAATTATTACGACTAGATCTAAAACTAGTCAGTGTTGTGTATATATTACATTATTTGTGCTGACCCTCTATAGGGTGGGATAAATTTTGAGATAACTCTGATTGGAGTGTCTCCATAATATTTCTCTTGTATGCATTATTTTGTGTATCTATTTTGTGTATTGCTGGATTATCTCCATTAACTCTGATGGTGATAAGGATGAGCTAACCGGACGAGAACTAGTGGTGGAGTTCAGACAGTACACAAAATATCTAGCTATTTGTTGTTAGGTAGGTAGGTACATTCAACCTCAAGTGAGGTAAACCATAAAGTAGTCACCTTAATTTAGACTATAATTAATGTTACCTGTTCACTAATGAACAAGTATCCAAGCTTCATTAGTAATACATACCCTAACACTGTGAAGTTTGAACCTAAGCCCAACATGGCTACTCCTGAACAATTGAGGAGAACCTACATTGGCCTTAAAGGTCACTTGACCAGATTAATCAATAAGGCTGATGACTTAACTAAAGATAATCCCATTGACTCTTATCATTTAGAGTCAACAGTTAGATTAGCTGATCTGAAATTTGATCAAGTCAGAACTGCAGGTCAATCTTATCTTGCTCTGCTAAATACTGTAGAAATTGATCCTGATGAAGTAAGTCAAATAGTAACCGACATCTCCCAATATGAAGAGGAAACTCATGATAAAATTTTCAGGCTATCTAAATTAGCCAAACAGTCTGGATCCAATGCCAGCAACACTGGGTCTCACTTCAATAATCACTTACCTGAGGTTCGTTTACCTACTCTAGACTTGCCCACCTTTTCAGGATTAGATACAGAAAATTGGGATAATTTTTGGACTTCCTTTGAAGTTCACATCCATAAGAAACAGTCTCTAGACAAAGTTTCTAAATTTTCATACCTACTCAGTCTTCTCAAAGGAGAGGCTAAAAAGGTCATACATAACCTTAATCTTAATGAGAGTAATTATGAGGAAGCTATAAAACTCCGGAAGTTAAACTATTGCAACAAAGAGTTAAGTATAGCCACCCTTTATTATCAATTACTAGATCTGAATGCACCAAACAGTAGACCAGAGTCACTTCAAAGCTTCAGACTAGAAGTAGAGTCTCTAGTAAAGGCCTTAGGTACTAAGGTTAATATACCTAGTTCTGAATGGTCTATCAAGCTATTGTTACAGAGGAAATTACCTCGAAACGTCTTGACAGAGCTCTGCTCAAAATATAATACTGAGTTTCTTACTCTCGATCAGATTTTCGAGGGGTTGAGGATCACAGTTAATAGGTTAAAGACTCATGACAAAATTAAACCTGAGTCCAAACCAATTAATACTGATATTTCAGTCAAACCTAAACAGACTCCAAGTAAGTCTAATAAATATAAATCCAAATCTACTCCATCCACCAAGAAGGGAAGTGGGAATGTAGGTACCTACTCAGTATCTCCTTCAGAGATAACTCATGACTTGTCTACTAAAGAGACTAAGTCTATTAATCAAAGAAAGTGTCTGTTCTGCAATCAGGAACACACCACTTATCAATGCTCTGCTTATCCTACGTATAATGCTAGAGTTAAAAGGTTACAGGAATTGCACAAATGCACTAAAATGTGCAGTACCACTACGTACTTGCAACCGTTGTAACCAGGGTGTACACCATTACGCCTTATGTAGGAAATCTCCTACACCAACTATAACCACTGGAGAGAATTTTACTAATTCTACTGCAGTGCAATATTGTAAAGTACATCACGAAGTGAATGTACTCGCTACTGAGTCAGGCAACAGTACTACCTTGCCTACTGCTCAGCTTAAATTAATAAACCGAAGATCTAGAATTAACAGTAGAGGTCTCTTTGACCAAGGTTCCCAAAAAACCTTTATCACACAACAGTTGGTAGATGATTTAAATTTAAAACCTACCAAAAGTGTGAAGTTAAACATTTCTGGTTTCCTATCAAATAGTGGGCCACGTGACTACAAGGTAGTCAAATTACTAGTTAGATTAGGATCCTCTGCTAGTCCAATCCATGCGGTGGTAGTGGATAAGATTCCTACGGACCTGCAGGTCACAGGATTAGCTCGCACAGCGAGACACCTTAAGCGAAACCGCATGAGGCTAGCGGATCATAAAATAAATTCCGATTGTCTCACAGATATTGGAATATTAATAGGCGCGGATCATTACTACAAGTTTATCACTGGATGCACTAGGCAACATGGTATGAATTTGTTGTCGTCCGCAGGTGGCAAATTGCTCACAGGACCCGTGCTTTTCAGACAAGGTCCAGCGCCCACAAACCAACAAACCGATAATGTAATTGTGGCGTGACTAGGCTTAGAGCAGTCACCCCTACGCTTCAGGGAAATAGCCGAGGACATTGAGTCTAACCCACCAATACATCGTTTGTGGGATCTAGATACGTTAGGCATCATCCCTGAGCAACCAAGTCCTGATGATACATGGACTTACCAGCAATATCTGGATACGGTTGTCTACTCAAATAAACAATACTGGGTACCCTGGAAACACAAACCGAAACTGTCTCTATTTTCTGCTTGTTACAACTTGTAATAAAGTTGTTACATCTTGGCTTAACGTGTTTATGACGTATTAGAACGTTATTACAACTTGCTATATTGGTTGTTATAACTGGTTAGGAGGTGTTAAAACTTGTTCGAACGTTGTACCAACGTCGTAGTTTCGGTGTGTGTTTGGCGGGTAAGACTTCCATGGAAGTTAGATCATCCCCAACTTCCAGTGAATTATTTTATGGCAGCCTCCCAATTGCGGTCTCAATTAACACGACTGCAGAAGCAGCCAGAAAAATTAACCATGTATCACCAACTTATCCAACAACAATTTAACAACAAGTTCATTGAAGTTGTTGAACACGATGACCGAAAAACAGGTCATTATATACCACACCATGCTGTGGTGAAAGACTCACTGACAACACCTATTCGTATTGTCTTTAATTGCAGTGCTAAAGTAAAGCCTAATAGTGTGTCTCTAAATGAATGTCTCCAAACGGGACCTAGCCTAACACAAAGGCTACATGACGTATTGTTGCGATTTCGCACAGGCATTTTTGCCTACACTGCTGACATCAGCAAAGCCTTTCTCCGAGTAGGATTGCAGGAGGAAGATCGTGACTACACAAAATTCCTCTGGTACAAGGATACACTGGATCCTAACAGTGAAATAATCACCTATCGGTTCGCCTCTGTATTATTTGGTGCTACATCCTCACCGTTTCTTTTGCAAGCAACATTGGACACGCATTTGAGGAAATCAGACAGCCCTTATAAGGCAACCATTAGCGACAACTTATATGTCGACAATTTCCAGGGGACAACTAATGATCAAGCTGATCTGGTAGAAATCTACCATGAGGCTAACCGTGAACTGTTAGGAGCTAATATGCCTCTACAGTCATGGGCCTCAAATAATAAACTACTTAACCAGTTAATTGAGAAGGAATTTCCCGATTATCAGGTACCCAGTAGCTTAAAGGTTCTAGGCGTGGAATGGAACACCAACACTGACGAAATGAATGTCAAGTCAGTGCAAACTGATAACTCAACCCTTACCATGAGAACACTGCTCTCATTTGTCAGTCAACCATTTGACCCTTTAGGCCTACTTAGTCCTATATTAATAAGGGGCAAACTCCTAATGCAGGAGTGCTGGCAACAACATATGGGATGGGATGATCCGTTACCAAGTGAGTTACAAGCCAACTGGCAAATACTCTCAACGGATTTTAATCAGTTAAGCGTTTTGAAATTTCCACGTAATGCCGCGGGACCAAACTTACCCAACAATTTGCACGTTTTTTGCGATGCCTCAGGCAAAGCATATGGCGCAGTAGCCTATTTAGTTAACAGTGCTCAATCAATTTTACTCACATCAAAAGCAAGAGTTGCTCCCATCAAAAGGAGATCCTTACCTCAGATGGAGTTGACGGCATTGCTAGTGGGAGTAAGGTTAGCCCATTGCCTGGCAAAGACACTCAGTAATATTCACTTTGGTGAGATTGTAGTGTGGTCAGACAACGAGGCAGTCTTACAATGGGTAAGAAACAATAACAACAAAACTCCTTACGTCAGTAATCGCGTCAGGGAGATTCATGATTTATCCGCAGGTTATAAGTTTAGACATGTCCCTACTAAGGACAATCCTGCAGATTATTTGTCAAGAGGATTGACATTAAAACAACTTGTCAAATCGTCGCTGTGGTTCAATGGACCTTCATGGCTTGTTGGTGGTCAGTGGCCCAAACAAAAGCCACAAGTCATCGTGACCAATATCACCACTCCCATGAAGGACCCAGAGCCTCAGCGAACATTAGCCATTAATCCTCATCATTATTCTAATTTAAGCAAATTGTTACGAGTGACTGCACACGTGTTTGATTTCCTCTCTAAAGTAGGAATACGACACAAATTCCCCAATCCTGTTCATTATTGGATTAAGCGGGCGCAGCAAGAGACTTACGGAAGCGAATTTGAGAATCTTCCGGATAAACTCACTAAATCTCTGGGCATCTGGTACGATGTCAACACTCATAACATACTACGATGTGGAGGACGTTTGCTACATGCAAAGATTGACTTAGACACTAAGAACCCAATCCTTTTACCTCGCCACCACATCATAACTAAGTTTTTTGTCTTACATCACCATCAATATGGTACCCTACATGGTGGAGTTTTAGATACTCTCACCGATCTTAGACAAAGGTACTGGCTTCCTCAAGGTCGTCAGACTGTTAAGACCATTATTAAATCTTGTGTAATCTGTAAGAGATACGACGCTAGAGTCTGTCCTTACCCAGGACCTCCTCCACTCCCAGAAGAGCGAGTAGTTCATCTTCGTCCATTCGAAACAACTGGGGTAGATTATACAGGAGCCTTACTCCTCACTGGCAACCCAGATAAAATACCAGTAAAGGCGTACATTTGTCTCTTTACATGTTCTCCCTTTTTCTCTGTTTCATCACTTGTTCCTTCACTGCTGTTTTCCTCCTGATGTGGCTGTGTAGCAGCTTTGGTTGGGTCTTGGCTCTACTAGTGATGTCATTTTCGTACTGTCTTTCTGCTTCTTTCCTCACTCCTCACCTCATCACTACCGGAAACGCTTTTCGTAATTGTGGCTTTAGGCATTGTATGTACTAGATCTATCTATGAATCCATCAATGTTTGTATATCACCTTATATGTATGTACTTTACCTGAATAAACATTTGATTTGATTTGACTCTGAGGTACTCATTTCTGGCCCTCTGGCATCTCTCCCTGCTCTCTGGTGCTCTGTTATTCCTGTAGTTTCTCCATGTTCTTGTACTCAATTGCTTTGCTACTTACATTCTTGAATGAACCATGGATTCCTCTATTGTTTTTCACGTTTCTCCTTTAGGACCGGGATAATCCTGTCTGCAGCTTCCTGGCACTCCTGGTAACATAGTCTATCATATCCTGTACAGTCTTTCCTCTGAGATCTGTTTCCTCATGGTATTCCCATTAGGGAGTTCCCAATCTCCATTCCCCTTAAAATTCTCCATCCCCATCTCATTCCCCTCAAAATAACCCTTCATAATAATCTCTCAAAATATCCCTCCATTAATTGGTCCACAAAACCCCTGCATAATAGTCCACCACAATAACCCTCCATATTAATCAACCACAATAACCGTTCATAATATTCAACTTAAATAACACTTCTAATAATCCATAACAATAACCCTTATCATAATTTACCACAACAAACATTCCATAATAATCAGCCACCAAATCCTTCCTTAATTACCAATACTAATACCAGCTGCTTGTCTGACAACCAACTGGTCATGAATAATGAGGGACTCCTTGTCTGACAACCAACTGGTCATGAATAATGAAGAGCTGCTTGTCTGAGAACCTACTGGTCATGAATAATGAGGGACTCCTTTTCTGACAGCCAACTGGTCATGAATAATGAAGAGCTGCTTGTCTGAGAACCTACTGGTCATGTATACTGGGGAGCTGTTGCCTGACAACCAAGTTGTCAGGAATACTATGGAACTTCTTATCTGACAACCGTATGGTTATGAATACTGTGGAGTTGCTTGTATGTCAACCAACTGGTCATGAATAGTGTGGAGCTGCTTGTCTGTCTACCAACTGATCATATATGTTGTACTCACCTAGTTGCGCTTGATGGAGTTGAGCTTATGCTGTTTGGTGGCGCATCTGAACTGTCAATCAACTGGTGCACAGGTTCTTGAGAATATTGGAAAAATCTTAAATCATATTTATGTTTGAAACTGTGCATGGAGTCTGCCCCCACCACATCACTTCCTAATTTATTCTATTTGTTATTACTCCATCAAAGTATACCGCCCTAATAATCCACCAAAATATCCTTCTTCAAAATTCCACAAAATTATCCTCCATAATAATCCACGAAAATAACTTTTTGTAATAATCCAACACAATAATAATCCAAAAAAATCCACTTGAATAACTGTCCATCATAATTAACAAAATTAACCCTACATAATTAACTACTATAATAACCTTATTTAATAATCCAAAAAAAAAAAATAACCCTCCACAATAATCGGAAAGAATAACTCTCTTCAATAATCCACCAAAATGCTCTCTATAATAAACCACATAATCCTCAATATTAATTTAACAAAAAGAACCTTCTATAGTAAACCAACACAGGTAAAGCGCCATAATAAACCACAACAATAGGTAACAATAATAATTGTTAGGAATAGGGTATGTTTAGGATTAAGGTCACTTAAGTTTATGTTGTTATGTCAACAGCCAGTACTTATTTGTGTATAAGGTATGTAACGTCTATATTCATGGCACCTATACCCGGTGTGACGTCATGGTCGGTAAAAGGTATGTAATGTTTATATTCATGGCACCTATACTCGGTGTGACGTCATGGTCGGTAAAAGGTATGTAATGTTTATATTCATGGCACCTATACCCGGTGTGACGTCATGGTCGGTAAAAGGTATGTAATGTTTATATTCATGGCACCTATACTCGGTGTGACGTCATGGTCGGTAAAAGGTATGTAATGTTTATATTCATGGCACCTATACTCGGTGTGACGTCATGGTCGGTAAAAGGTATGTAATGTTTATATTCATGGCAGCTATGCCCGGTGTGACGTCATGGTCGATATAAAGTATGGAATTAACTCAACTTATAAATAAATCAAATTTAAAATAAATCAAAATCAATGAAAATTAAATTTATCAATGAAATCGGAAACATTGAAATGAAGTCATGTCATATTTAGTGTAGTGTGTGTTGCTTTTACGTGCAACAGATGACGCTGTTTCTTTAACCCTTAGGCCGTGCAATACATACATATATGATTTGACAAAAAATAATTTAAGATAAGTTTATAAAACTTGCACAAATACTTTCCACTTTTTTTTTTTTTTTGCATAATCAACATAGCAAATGCTCCCACTTTGTCTAAATGATCACAGCATAAATCGAAAAAAACAGAGAATCAAAATAAATTTTAAAATTTAATATATAAAACTTCAGATTTTCCATTCAGAATAAAATATATGAACTATCATTAATCGTTCATTTAATGTTATTATTCTCTCATAATATCATATGGTCTTCATTTTCATTAAATTATATGTAGGTTTTTATTATACTTTACTGTAAAAAAAATCGTCGATAGGACGTTTGAAATATGCGGCAAATTTAGACCAAAATAAATTATATCTTCAAATGTATAAAGTTTATGAAAAATCCATTCTGATGGGATTGTAGCAAAGACAGCAGAGCACACAATATATCAAAATAGTGAGAATCGGTTAATAACTGGAATTTTAGAAGCCGCTCAAAGTTGAAACTCTGGTTTCAGAGATAATTGAAGTTTGAAGCTATCAACAATGAATAAAGGCAGTTTTAATTCGTTAATTTAATTGTTTGTTTTTATTTATTTATTTATTTATATACAAGAAGGTACATTGGGTTTGTGAGAATACATAGCATGGTGTTTACAATCTTGTAAAGCCACTAGTATGCGCAGCATTTCGGGCAGGTCCTTAATCTAACAGATAATTTTAAGTAGGTAAATTCTATCAGAATTAAGAAAATGATAGATACATTGCAAGAAAAAAAAATGAGATGAGAGAGATTAGTAAGTATATTAAAGCACATTGGTATATTAAAGCTCTGATTCATTACATTGACAGCTTGATTGGTAATTTAAACAAGATTAATAGGCACCATACAGCAAATTGATAGCACATATAAGAAGACATCAATGATCACAATGGTAAAGTTGTTCGGATTGATACATAAAGATTGGGGAATTGGGTAGCACTAGATACAGTGCAATTTTAAAGCAACAAGGTAAAAAACCATGAAGATGAAATTAGGTATTTTTAGTTTTGTTTTTGTATGATGCAAAAGTTGGACAGCTTTTCAATTCATTAGGGAGTGAGTTCCACAGACTGGGTCCCTTTATTTGCATAGAGTGTTTTCAAAGATTAAGTTTGATTCTGTGGATATCAAAGAGATATTTATTTCTGGTTTGATGATAATGGGTCCTATTACATATGTCTAGTGAGAGTTTCAGAGCAGGATTTGCATTTAAGAACAGGGTTTTGTAAATGTAGTTGATACAAGATAATTTGTGGAGAGAGATTATGTTTGCATGTTTAGGGAGTTATACAAGGGGGCTGAGTGTTGTCTGAAAGCAGAGTTTGTTATTATTCTGATTAGCAGATTTTTGCTGGGTGATGATTGACTTAAGGTGGTTTGCAGTGGTTGAACTTCATGCACAGATACCATAATTAACATAGGGATTGATTAGTGCATAGCATAGAGAGATGAGAGCAGAGTTAGGTATTTAATATCTGATTTTGGAGAGCATACCAACTGTTTTAGAGACTCTCTTAGTTATGTGATGTATGAGGGTGCTGAAGTTGAGTCTCTTGTCTAGGAATAGGCCAAGAAACTTTCCATCATTTTTATTATTAATGTTTACATTGTCTATCTGAAGCTGATTTGCATTTGTAGATTTGCTTCCAAATAAGATGTAGTAGGTCTTTTTTATGTTAAGTGTTAGTGTGTTGGTTGACATCCATAAGTTGACTTTTTTTTTAGCTCATTATTAATAATATAATTTAGTGTATGTTGGTTGGAGTTAGAGTAGATGTGGGTAGTATCATCAGCAAACAATATAGGTCTCAGAATGTTAGACACATTAGAAAGATCATTGATGTATGTAAGAAATAGGAGAGGTCCCAAGATGCTGCCCTGTGGCACTCCAACGGTTATTGGTAGAGTGGGAGAGGTTATATCATTGATGGCTACACATTGGTGTCTATCACTAAGATCTGTTTGGATTTAGTCCAGTGCATGGCCTCGGATTCCATAATGATGGAGTTTACGTAAGAGGCAGTTGTGAATAACAGTATCAATGGCCTTTCTCAGGTCAATGAAGAGTACAATCGGAAACTCATTTTTTCAAGGGTTGAGTAAATTATATAGAGGAGACTAATAATTGCATCGTTGGTACTCTTTTGGGAGCGGAAGCCAAACTGACAGGGGCTAAGTATGTCGAATTTTACGAGGTAGGAGTAGAGCTGTTTGTAGATAATTTTTTCAAATATTTTTGATAGGATGGGTAGGTTTGATATTGGTCTAAAATTGTTTTTGTCTGCCGGATTACCTCCTTTATGAACTGGCGTTACTCTTGCTTTTTTAAGGATATCAGGGAAGGTATGACACTCTAGGAATTTGCTGAACAGCAGAACTATGGGTAGCGCAAGGGCATGAGAGGCCCTCTGGTATACAATGGATGGGATTTCACTGATGTTTTCAGCTTTGGTTTTTAGTGAGTGTATGATGGACACAACATCTGTCGGGCTGACTGGTGAAAGGAGAAGAGAGTTTGGATGGCTGCCTGAGAGATATGTGCTGATATGTGTCTGAGTCTGTGTGATTTTACTGGCAGGGTTAGCACGAACCGATGAAAAGAAGCTATTAAATTCATTTGCCATTTCTAAATCAATTGACGGTGTAAAGCCATTCATAGATAGTGTTATCTGGTTGTGGTAGTGTTGTTTAGGTCCTAGGATATTAGAGATGGTATTCCATGTGCGTTTCATGTTACCTTTTCCTTCTTTGAATCTAGTCTCATAATATGAAAGTTTAGCTTTTCTTATGATACTGGTAAGCACTGATGATTACCTTTTAACTACTTCCTTTATGACTAGGCCAATCCTAAATTTCTTTTCATATTCATGTTTATTGTTGATTGATTTGAGTATGCCACTTGTGAGCCACGGATTGTTTATTCTTTTGCCAGTTACTTGTTTAGTAAGGAGGGGACAGTGAGTGTTGTAGAGGCTTAGAGTTTTGGAGAGAAAGAGGTTAGTTAATGAATTTATATCCTTTGTATTATTGCATTCAGATTCCCAGTTAATATTGTGAAGTGCATTTGAGAGATTGCCTAAAGCTGATTCACTGTGTAGCCTGAATGAGAGTTTCTTGCTTTCTGGTGGTGTTGTGTCCATGTTTGCTATGAGGAAGGGAGGATAGTGGTCAGTTGTTCTGTCATAGATTACCCCAGATGTAAGGGGAGCTGTTATATTAGTCAATAAGTAATCCAAGGTAGTCGCAGATGTTTGAGTGACTCGGATGGGCTTGGTGATTGTGGGGATTAGCATACAGGTGTTGATGCTGTTACGTAAATAGTAAACTTGAGGACTATTTTGTAGACCCAGGTAAATTTTGAAATCACCTCCTAGAATAAAGTGATTTTTGTTGAGATTGTTATTTATGATAAGATTCCTTACATTGTCAGAGAATAAAGCTATGTTGGTATTAGGAAATCTATAGATGGCACCGATAGCCAGGGAGGATTTAAGGGATTTACTGGAGAACTTGGCAAAGGTTTATTCACAATAGTCGTCTCTATCACTAATGACACTATTGAAGATGAAGGTATCTTTGTAATATATTGCTGTGCCACCTCCTTTTTTATTAGGCCTGCAGTTGTGAATGGCTTTATAACCAGCTAAGTTGTAGAGTTGAGTATAGTCTTTACTTAGCCATGTTTCTGTTAAAATGATGAATGATAATTTAGTACCTAGTGCTGTGAGTAGTGCACTTATATCATCAAGATGTTTACCAAGTGATCTAACATTTTTTTTGTAAACTGATAAGCAGGTGCTATTTAGGAGTTTGTTTTTTGCAAGATTTACTGTGTAATACCTGCAATAATGATGATCAATGTGCTGATTTGTGTGGATATGAGACAAAAGATTTCGATCAGGAACAATATCAGTATGCATATAGATGCAATAATGTCACGATACAATAAGACAAGCAATTACAGTTTTAATTAAATACTAAAGCTGCTGTAAATAAAAGGGATTATAGCAAAACACAACAAATGTAAATACACAAAAATGGAAACAATTTGAAGTAGAGTAAAGATCACCGTATATAGGCAGGAAGGATACAGAAGTTAGGTTAAGAGAGAAGACAAAAAATCAGTGGACTGACAAGATTAATATATAGCAAAAAAATAATGAGACAAATAATAATCGTAGAGTAAAAATAACCTTAAAGATAAATTATTTTTTGTAGCTTAGTTGTGAACCTATAATTAGTACGAACTAAGAAAACAAAATGAGCTCAATAATTAATTACAATAAACGATGTATAAATCAGATTACAATTAAATGGAAGATTTAAAAAAATAACAGGGTAAGATTATATTTATGAGCAAGATTTTACTTTGACACTGAGGTAGATGCTTACATAAATACTAAATCTGCTGTAATTCGATAATTATTATAGCAAAACACAACAACAAATTCAAGTACACCAAAAATTTAAATAATTAGAAGTAGAATAAAGATCACTAGATAGCCATGAAGGATACACAAGTTTGGTGGAGAGAACAATAAATCAGTAGAGACTCTCAAGATTAATATATAACAAAAAATAAGGAGACAAATGATAATTGTAAAGTAAAATAATCTTAAAGATAATTAATTATATTTAGCTTAGTTTTGAACCTATAATTAGTATGAACTTAAGAAAACAAAATGAGATCAATAATTAATTTCAATAAATGACAAAAATCAGTACAATTAAATTTAAAATTTAAAAAGAATAGGGTAAGATTAGATTTAAGAGTAAAATTTTACAAATGATACTGAGGTAGATGCTTGCATAAGTGCATGGAGACTTGACTGATTACTTAGGAACTTATATGAATAAGAGAACATTAGTTAAACGGTAAGGCAAAGACAGCACCTTGGACAAGGTTAGATTATGTTAGGTTAGGCTCAGACACACAAAGAGCTATTTTCAGTATTGGTATTGGTCGAGTTCAAGTTTTTGGATACACCAAAATCACTAAAGAAGGCCAGACATTGTTGGTCACACTTTATTTCATATCTTTTTCCTGCACTTTCCTTCTTTACAATGATCGTTCCATTCCTAGTGTAGCACTGCTTGATAAGACCAGGGTTTAGTTTGCGAATTTTACGCAGCCTGAAGAGGAGGAATCCACGCTGCTTCGTAAGGCACTCATTGATATAGAGGTTGATTTTTTGCTTAGCAGCTGATTGTATCAGGTCAAACTTAACAGAGGGATTTGCAAGTTTGATGAGCATTCTCCTACTGCTACGGGAACTGTCCTGACAGCTGATTTGATATTAACATTGACTTTGATCTTTGAATTAATTAGGGCTTTTGCTACGTTACAGCAATTCTCACCTTGTTGTTCATTAGGTAGATCAGTAGAGCTAATTATCAGGGAGTCATGAAGTTGTTGCTGCTCGAGGTCATTATTGGAAGACGCTTGGTGAATCTGAAGGAGATTTATTTGTTTTTCCAGCTTTTGAAGGAAGTCACTTTGAGCTGAGTGGGCTTCCTGGGAATGGATCTTATATATTTGATCCATTGCGTCATCTGCAACAGCTTGTAAGTTAAGAATTTCTTGGTTGTTGTTCGTCGACGATTCAAGGAGTTTGTTGTTGTTGGGTGACTGTAGTTTGGTGGGCCGAAATTGCTTCAGATTGCAGGAGCACAAGGTTGTTCAGTTTTAATAAATATTGTTTAGAATTCGTACTCGAATATGTGAAAGTTGTAGGTCAATATGTGTTGTAATGAAGTCAAGAAAAAATAACCCCCAAAAAACAAAATATAAAGAGAATTATAATAAATATAATGATCTAGGTGATATATTTAGGGTACCCTTTATATAAGTGAAAAACCCTAATATGGTCCCTAATAATCAAAACAACCTAAAGAGACAAAGAAAATAGAGTTTGAAATCAGAGAAAAAATCATCCAAAAAAATTAAAAGTCTCAAGTTTTGCTAATTGTGACTGACTTATTTGTTGACCAATTTCATTTTATTTTCACACAGATATGAAAACATATGCATTCTCCAGGATGTAAAGGTTAAACCAAATCAGATAATAAACAAAAGAGAAAAAATAAGTAAAATCTTAAAAAAAATAATTAAAAAAAATATTTTTTGGACTTTGATGAAAGTAACAAATATTTACATTGGACAATGTATTTATATAATATATAACAAAATAGATCGTATTAACAAAGTTATTCATTATGTTTTGTGTTATTATGTATTACTCGGCAATGATATAAAGGCAAAACTGCATATCCACTTTGTGGACACTTCTTGCTATTACTATTCTTCTTGTTTGAGTATAAGACAGGTGGTTGCATTTCTTTATTACTCCATAATCCTTCAATTACAGTTATTAGGAGCTGTTCATTCATATGCCCTTATGCCTTCTTATGCCCTTCCTGAAACGCTATGCATACTAGTGGTTTAAGGTATTGTATGTACTAGCTCTATCTATAAATCCAACACTATGTTTGTAACTAATCCTCTACGTATGCACTTTCACCTGAATAAACAATTGATTTGATTTAATTTGATTTGATTTGATTTATCAATAAAAACGTTCTTATTTAAAAAAAAATCGTCTAAAATCCATTTCTGAAAATATTTTTGAGAGTTTCACGACACTGAAGTAAATAAGTTGGAAATTTGTTTAAAATTTTTAAGTAATTTTTTCATAATTCAAATATTTTTCGATGTTATGCCCCTAAATTCCCGGTAATATGCGCCTTCTAAGGGTTAAAAAAGAATGATTTTACCTGTCATGGTTGTGGCATCTATACTTATACTCACGAAATGAATGGTATGGTAAACAACACAGTTTAATTCTAATGTAATGTCACACAAAATAATTAAATCACAATGAAAATAAACTAAAATCTATAAAAATTCAATTTGTCATTGCCATCGAAAACAGTGAAATGGAATTATAACATATTTTGTGTAGCGTGTGTTGATTTTACATGCAACAGATGGCACTGTTTCTTAAAAAGAATGTTTTTACCTGTCACAGGTGTGGCATCTATACTTATACTTACGAAATGAACAGTATGGTAAACAACACAGCTCAATTCCAACTCAATGTCACACAAAATAATTTAAAAAAATCAAAATAAATTGATGTCAATGAAAACTCAATTTATCAATGCAATCGGAAACATTGAAATAGAATCATAATATATTTAGTATAGCGGGTGTTGCTCTTACGTGTAACAGATTTCTCAGTTTTTCAAAAAAGCACGTTTTTACCTGTCACAGGGGTGGGATCTATATAGTAGGTATATAAAAATGCGAGCGCATTTGAATGGAATGTTGCGTTAAAGTTTCAAAACAATTGGTGAAGATCTTTCGGAGATTACAGTGTGTGTTGCTGTTACGTCCAACAGATGGCACTGTTTTTCAAAAAAAGCATGTTCTTTTCCTGTCACAGGTGAGTTATGTATATAGTAAGTATAAAATCACTCGCCTATTCGAATGCAATGCTGTGTCAAAATTTCAAAGCAATCAGTAGTTCTCAAAGATTTCCCTCACATGAAAATCACATGAAAAACACATTTAAAAAAAAAGCATGTTTTTTCCCGCCACAGGCGTGACAACCATATAGTATGGATACAAAAACCCGCTCGGATACGAATGGATCGTAGTGAGAAAATTTCAAAGCAAGCGGTGAAGAACTTTCGGAGACTAGCGATTTTGAACAAACGAACATTTCCATTTTTATTTATATAGATTTTTGTTATTTGGGATGTCTCGATGGCCGTAAGCTAGTAACTGAGTCGAACTTAGAATGTAGCGTTTATCATCGAAGGCTGACAATCCTCCACATGTACTGCAACATGTGCAGATATTTCCTTGCACAATGCGTATGGATCTTGACACAAAGCGAACTGAAGTGTTTGTTTCAAGCATATGTTGAAAGGACTCAGGTGATAATTTCTCTTGGAGGTGGTACTGTATTCTGTACTCCGTTACACTTGCATGTATGCTCACCATCTTGAGTGGTTAAGGAGTATGTTTTAGGTCTAAGAGCAATTAATTCATTATTGATCTTAGACTCAATTTCTGACTTGAGCAAACCTAGTTCATCTTCTCATACTGTAGAGTTGAATGGGTTATAACAAACTAGGTTGTTGTAGAGATTATTCATTATAGTTCTGGCATGAATGCTTCATGAGACCACATGGAAGGTTCCAGAAAGTGGAGTGAGAGGGAGGTCTACCTCACACTGGAACTGAGAAGGTCGTCCCTCGGGACGACCTTCTGATGTGAGTCAATGTGATCTGAATGAGCATTCATTTAGGCCCCTAAACTCAACGTTTGGTTCATCCCACAGCGCCAGTTCTGCTTACCAAAAATGGCCCACTAGATACTCAGATTAGTCCAGAGAACAGCCAGGAAGAAACAGGTAGCCAGCTCTCCTTGGTTTTAAAGTATCACTTTGAGTCCTTCAGGTATTAAAGTAACCGTAATTAATAACTCCTATTGTCAAGTATGTAATTAACTTAACGTCACGTATGAGTTATTATAGTGTGGGATGGTGGTGTTAATCCTTGCGTGTTCCTCCTTTACGGACAACCCAACCCACAACTCGGCAGAGTGCTTATACCTCACTAGGAGATTACACTAGGCGCATCTGGCTCTTGGAGAGGGGTTCAACGTCACACGTTTAGGGGATGCGGCTCTAACACTCAGCCTTGTTGGCATGTGCACACACCCACTCGAGCCGCTGTGACTCCCCACTCCCTCCTTATGTGATATGATCTCCTCAATCCCCTTTGGCTTTCTAATTTTCCATCCTACCCTGTCCACAGCGGTGGTTCTTGGTTCTTTCTCTCTCTCTCTCTTTCTTTACTATTTCCTGGGAAGCCTCACTAGGACAAGGGCAAACACCAGCAAATTGGAATACATTTACTGGACAAAGCACATACACAATACATACACACATATAATAATAATGAATCCTATACTCTATACTGTTACAATCAGGTTGCACTCCAACACCATCTATATATATATATATATATATATATATATATATATATATATATATATATATATATATATATATATATATATATATATATATATATATATATATGTATATGTATATATATATATATATATATATATATATATATATATATATATATATATATATATATATATATATATATATTATTAAATATGACCGAAAAAGTAAGATTAATAATTCTAACACGAATTTTCTCAATCTTTCGTACATTACGCTTCACTGTTGGAGGTAAATCAAAAATCAATTCTCCAAAATTCATTTTTATTTCTAGTCTGACGCGACACGGGCGCGTTTCGTAAAACTTATTACATTTTCAAAGACTTTAGTTCACAAATACACAACTGATTAGAACTTACGTATCTCCGATTTTATATCTACATTTGAGTGAGGTGGGAGGGGTGATGTGGCATTAACACAAGACAGAACAAGAGGGGATATTAATAGGGTATTAAAAGTATCAACACAAGACAGAACACAAACAATGGGTATTGAATGGAAGTGTTTGTAGAAAGCCTATTGGTCCATATTTCTTGATGCTTCTATATTGGAGCGGAGTCTTGAGGTGGGTAGAATATAGTTGTGCATTAATTGGCTGTTGATTGCTGGTGTTGACTTCTTGATGTGTAGTGCCTCGCAAACGTCAAGCCGCCTGCTATCGCTGTATCTATCGATGATTTCTGTGTTGTTTACTAGGATTTCTCTGGCGATGGTTTGGTTGTGGGAAGAGATTATATGTTCCTTAATGGAGCCCTGTTGCTTATGCATCGTTAAACGCCTAGAAAGAGATGTTGTTGTCTTGCCTATATACTGGGTTTTTTGGAGCTTACAGTCCCCAAGTGGGCATTTGAAGGCATAGACGACGTTAGTCTCTTTTAAAGCGTTCTGTTTTGTGTCTGGAGAGTTTCTCATGAGAAGGCTGGCCGTTTTTCTGGTTTTATAGTAAATCGTCAGTTGTATCCAGCGTTTAACGATGCATAAGCAACAGGGCTCCATTAAGGAACATATAATCTCTTCCCACAACCAAACCATCGCCAGAGAAATCCTAGTAAACAACACAGAAATCATCGATAGATACAGCGATAGCAGGCGGCTTGACGTTTGCGAGGCACTACACATCAAGAAGTCAACACCAGCAATCAACAGCCAATTAATGCACAACTATATTCTACCCACCTCAAGACTCCGCTCCAATATAGAAGCATCAAGAAATATGGACCAATAGGCTTTCTACAAACACTTCCATTCAATACCCATTGTTTGTGTTCTGTCTTGTGTTGATACTTTTAATACCCTATTAATATCCCCTCTTGTTCTGTCTTGTGTTAATGCCACATCACCCCTCCCACCTCACTCAAATGTAGATATAAAATCAGAGATACGTAAGTTCTAATCAGTTGTGTATTTGTGAACTAAAGTCTTTGAAAATGTAATAAGTTTTACGAAACGCGCCCGTGTCGCGACAGACTAGAAATAAAAATGAATTTTGGAGAATTGATTTTTGATTTACCTCCAACAGTGAAGCGTAATGTACGAAAGATTGAGAAAATTCGTGTTAGAATTATTAATCTTACTTTTTCGGTCATATTTAATAATATATGTCTACAGGAAAGACTGCTACCAAAATATACTAATATTAAAGCACACGACCAAGCAGCAAGGAATCAAGCCTTCACGATAAAATATCGCCAGGATCTGATTCGTGATCAGATATACAAGGCAGAGAATGAAATCAAAGACAACAAAACGCAACTACTTCATGCTACAAACGAGTGGAGAAATAGCAACATCGACCATAGTATCCATACCCGCATTGAACAACACCTCGACATCCTCACAGACCAACATCACCTCAGCACTGAAACAAGGATTATCAAGAAACTAACAACATTATATGGAGGACCTATGGCAATTCCACGACCAAGAGATGGCTTCCTGAACCTTGCAGGAATTAACCTCACTGAGGACCAAGTCACTCTCCTAAATCTGGGCATAAACTGTCATGTTATGTCCAGACCGAGTGAGATGGCCCGGAAAGTAGAGTTGGAAATTCTGTTGGACGACATATTCGACCTCGAGACACAAAAGAAGGTCACTACCAAAGATACCTTACAAGCAGAACTTATTGCAGAAGGAGGAAAGAATCGAGGCAACTACAGAAGCACCATACTGTCCCCCGAGCTTAAAGCGGCAGCTAAAAGCCTTCGTGAGAACAATGAGATAGTTGTCAGGAGAGGTGACAAGTCGCCAATATATGTCATTCTTAAAAAAGACGAATATCTGGCGAAAATGAACATCATACTCTCTGACCAAACTAAGTTCCAAAGGGTAACGAAGGACACTACAGCCGAATTAAAAGCAAAGGTCAACAAACTGATCGAAACTGAGAACGCCAAGAAATCCGGACTCCACCTGCCAAAGATCATTGGGGAATATAAACCTGGATATGCGTATGGAAATGTCAAGACGCACAAGCCTGGAAACCCACTTCGGCCAATCATTAGCCAGATACCCACACCCACGTACAGACTGGCGAAGCGACTCAACGGCCTGCTGACTCCTTATGTTCCTTGCGCCTTCAGCCTGAAGTCTCCAAAGGAATTTGTTGACTTACTGCGGGGCACACGGGCCACAGGGATAAGAGCCTCGTTGGACGTAGAATCGCTGTTTACCAACGTACCTGTGGACGAGACAATCGGAATGATAGCCGACAGAGTGTATCGTGATCCAGCCTGTACTCCTCTTGACATGCCAGAAAATATTCTGAGGAAACTACTCCAAGCTTGTACTAAAGAGGCACCCTTCTTGAGCCCGGATGGGCACATGTATAAGCAAGTAGATGGGGTCGCCATGGGTTCTCCCCTAGGTGTCCTGTTTGCAAACTTCTACATGGGTACCATCGAGCAAAAAGTCTTAGTCGACATGAACTTGAAACCGGCCATATACTGCAGGTATGTTGACGACATTTTTACACAGGTACCTGATGTCAGACATCTGCAGGAGCTGAAGGAGGCATTTGAGCACAGTTCAATGCTGCGTTTCACTTACGAGATGGAAAAGGATGGGAAGCTGCCCTTTCTAGATGTAACAGTCATGGAAAAGGGCGGAGGTTTCCACACTGCAGTCTACACTAAGGAAACAAACATAGGAATGTGCCTAAATGCCAACAGCGACTGCCCTGACAGGTACAAGAGGAGTGTTGTTAACGCATATGTCGACCGTGCTCTCAGCCACAGCTCAGAATGGAAGCAAGTCGACGAAGAACTCTGTAGGGTAAGGCAGGTCCTAGTCAATAACGGCTTCTCCAATGGTTTCATCGAAGACATCATAAGAAGGAAAGTGAAAAGCCATGCAACCTCTGAAGAGACAACTAACACAACACCTATACCCCCTATTAGACTATTTTACAGGAACTTCTTTTCCACAGCTCATAAAACGGAGGAAAGGGTCCTGAAAGATATTGTTAATAGAAACTTTATCCCTACAGACAAAAATCAGAGGATACAACTGACGATTTACTATAAAACCAGAAAAACGGCCAGCCTTCTCATGAGAAACTCTCCAGACACAAAACAGAACGCTTTAAAAGAGACTAACGTCGTCTATGCCTTCAAATGCCCACTTGGGGACTGTGAGCTCCAAAAAACCCAGTATATAGGCAAGACAACAACATCTCTTTCTAGGCGTTTAACGATGCATAAGCAACAGGGCTCCATTAAGGAACATATAATCTCTTCCCACAACCAAACCATCGCCAGAGAAATCCTAGTAAACAACACAGAAATCATCGATAGATACAGCGATAGCAGGCGGCTTGACGTTTGCGAGGCACTACACATCAAGAAGTCAACACCAGCAATCAACAGCCAATTATTGCACAACTATATTCTACCCACCTCAAGACTCCGCTCCAATATAGAAGCATCAAGAAATATGGACCAATAGGCTTTCTACAAACACTTCTATTCAATACCCATTGTTTGTGTTCTGTCTTGTGTTGATACTTTTAATACCCTATTAATATCCCCTCTTGTTCTGTCTTGTGTTAATGCCACATCACCCCTCCCACCTCACTCAAATGTAGATATAAAATCGGAGATACGTAAGTTCCAATCAGTTGTGTATTTGTGAACTAAAGTCTTTGAAAATGTAATAAGTTTTACGAAACGCGCCCGTGTCGCGTCAGACTAGAAATAAAAATGAATTTTGGAGAATTGATTTTTGATTTACCTCCAACAGTGAAGCGTAATGTACGAAAGATTGAGAAAATTCGTGTTAGAATTATTAATCTTACTTTTTCGGTCATATTTAATAATATATGTCTACAGGAAAGACTGCTACCAAAATATACTGCTACAAATATATATATATATATATATATATATATATATATATATATATATATATATATATATATGTCGTACCTAGTAGCCAGAACGCACTTCTCAGCCTACTAAGCAAGGCCCGATTTGCCTAATAAGCCAAGTTTTCATCAATTAATTGTTTTTCGACTACCTAACCTACCTAACCTAACCTAACCCAACTTTTTCGGCTACCTAACCTAACCTAACCTATAAAGATAGGTTAGGTTAGGTTAGGTACGGTTGGTTAGGTTCGGTCATATATCTACGTTAGTTTTAACTCCAATAAAAAAAAATTGACCTCATACATAATGAAATGGGTACCTTTATCATTTGATAAGAAAAAAATTAGAGAAAATATATTAATTCAGGAAAACTTGGCTAGTTAGGCAAATCGGGCCTTGCATAGTAGGCTGAGAAGTGCGTTCTGGCTACTAGGTACGACATATATATATATATATATATATATATATATATATATATATATATATATATATATATATATATATATATATATATATATATATCTATATATATGTCGTACCTAGTAGCCACAACTCACTTCTCAGCCTACTATGCATGGCTCAATTTGCTCAATAAGCCAAGTTTTCATGAATTAATTGTTTTTCGATTACCTAACCTACCTAACCCAACCTAACCTAACTTTTTCGGCTAACTAACCTAACCTAACCTATAAAGATAGGTTAGGTTAGGTTAGGTAGGGTTGGTTAGGTTCGGTCATATATCTGCGTTAATTTTAACTCCAATAAAAAAAATTGACCTCATGCATAATGAAATGGGTAGCTTTATCATTTCATAAGAAAAAAATTTGAGAAAATATATTAATTCAGGAAAACTTGGCTTATTAGGCAAATCGGGCCTTGCATAGTAGGCTGAAAAGTGTGTTCTGGCTACTAGGTACGACATATATATATATACATATATATATATATATAGTGATATAATATATATATATGTATGTAGTATATATATAATATGTATGTAATATATATATATATATATATATATATATATTTGTAGCAGTATATTTTGGTAGCAGTCTTTCCTGTAGACATATATTATTAAATATGACCGAAAAAGTAAGATTAATAATTCTAACACGAATTTTCTCAATCTTTCGTACATTACGCTTCACTGTTGGAGGTAAATCAAAAATCAATTCTCCAAAATTCATTTTTATTTCTAGTCTGACGCGACACGGGCGCGTTTCGTAAAACTTATTACATTTTCAAAGACTTTAGTTCACAAATACACAACTGAATAGAACTTACGTATCTCCGATTTTATATCTACATTTGAGTGAGGTGGAAGGGGTGATGTGGCATTAACACAAGACAGAACAAAATGTGGTATTAATAGGGTATTAATTTCATCAACACAAGACAGAACAAGAGTATTAATAGGGTATTAATTTCATCAACACAAGGCAGAACACGAAACAATGGATATTGAATAGAAGTGTTTGTAGAAAGCCTATTGGTCCATATTTCTTGATGCTTCTATATTGGAGCGGAGTCAATATGGTCAGATCAGAGGCCGGTTGGGATTGACTAGGATACTCTCCTGGCGTACAGTGGCGCCGCGAGGATAGAGTGAAGTCCCGCAGGGCTACGGTGAGTGACCTTGAGTATACTGTTGCTCGCCGAGGAACCCCGACAATAACTAGGCTGAGGAATACTAGGGCAGCTCTCTCGGCTTGAGAGAGGAGTAGAAACTAGAATGTAGGCTGGACATCAAGTGGAGGAACAAGACCTCTCCCGAAAGGCTAGGCGGAACATCAAGCCAGGCCGTAGTATTAAAGTATCTGTTTGTCTTGAGTTTTGCATTACTATTGGAATCCACTTTGATTGCCCTAGGATTTCAGTACCTCCGTTAGATAGAGCTATAATCGGGGAATTTGTTAAATACTGTTTTGATACCCAAATGTTGATTTAATAAATAATTATAAAATTTAATTGGTTTAGTGGTATTTCCCTTTTTTTTATTTTCACATTATTTTTTAATGCAAGTCAAATGTCTACATCTTAGTCTCCACATGCAAACCAACAAGCATTTTCTTAATTAAAAAAAGATAATCCATTTTCTCGTAAGTTCCACATTAACGTAAAGCTTATCCCTCCTTTCCATTTCATTGGGGATAGAATTTCACGGGACGCTTAACTGACGGTATCCTGCTTCCCATCAATTGAGAGCTTCACTCAGGCTTAGCAGGTGGTGGCGGCGAATATTCAGAGTTGCAGTTTAATCTAGTGGATACAGTGTTTCTGAGTTCGTGATATCCAAATGGTCAAACGTTTGGGTCTAGAGAGATTATACGGTAGGTTACTCAGTAGAACTCTGATTTCTGTATATATTTTCTTTAACTTTTCTTCTATAACGACCAACTTTTAATCAGTAGTGAGGTTAAAGGTTGGTAACCGTTACAGGGTGAGTGTCAAGAAAGTTGCTAAAATTCCTACAGTCAAAGAGAGGAGACCTATTAAACTCTTCAAACACATCACGACAGTCTAGTTTTATGATGAGAGTTCTTGTCTGTATATAAGACTCGCTTTATCCCCATATGCTGGTTTTACCACACCGTACCATAAATCACAGACACGTCTCTTAGCAATTTGGAGTATGTGATAGCCTATATATGTGGGAATGTTGACTTGGAGAGACTTTTCCTTGATAGTGCAGATCACGCAGTCTTTACTTAGCAACAGACTACGCTTAAAGACGGAGTTGCGGCGTTATTCCAGGAAAACTTTACGATCGGTGACCAAGTAGTGTTTATTCCCATATTTAGTAACATATGTGAGGCTCTTTCCATATATAAATTATGATACGAGTTTGAAGCCTTTTTTTTTTTATCACACATTTGGTACTGGCTTGTTCATGAATTTTGGTTTCAATTAAATCTCTAAGATAGGTTTGCTGCTCAAATTCGTAGTTGTCGTGAACTTTAGCTACTTCTAATCCAATGCACATGAGTAACTGTAAAAAATCATGACTGACTAGATAATCTTTCTGAGGGAGGTATGATGCTATTATTTTACGTTTTTTTTTTTAGGGATGCCACGTCTTTCTTCTCTAAGAATATCCTTACTGTACGGTGAAATATGATCCTCTTTAATATCTGCATGACAAAGAACTAGGGGCAGCTCTTTAGTATATATAGCTACCTCAGGACTAACCTGCAATGTATCACACAACACCCAGTATCCTCTTAGCCCATCACAGCTGATATTCTCCAAGCCTTGCTCTAACAGTGCATCACGCTCAATGTGAGAAAGCTTCCGTATCCCTCCACATCTTGAGGTTATCTTGAGATGGTTTCGGGGCTTACCGTCCCTGTGGGCCGGTCCTCGACCAGGCCTCCTTTTTGTTACACACCCCCAGGAAGCAGCCCATAGCAGATGTCTAATTCCCAGGTACCTATTTACTGCTAGGTAAACAAGTGCATCAAGGTGAAAGAAACTATGCCCATTTGTTTCCGCCTCCACCAGGGATCGAACCCGGAACCTCAGAACTACGAACCCGAAGCGCTGTACACTCAGCTGTCAGGCCCCTCTCAGGGAAGGTGAGCACATGAGGAGAAGGTTCAATCATACACGCTCCGTAAAGGCTGTTAAAGTCCAGGTAGATGATGTAGCTACTATTATAGCCAAAATCTAGCCGGGTTTGTTAGTTTTCCACGTTTGTGTACTGTCTGGTCACTCTTGCGAACCCCACCTTGGAGATTATGGCGGAGTAAGTCGTATAACGAGGAGTCTGACACTATCAAGTTCCAATTTAGATTTAAGCAAGAACGCATGCCAATCGAATGAGGTTAGAGAAATGTAGGGGGAAATATCCAATTTGTAGAGAGTAAGCATGGTATCTCGCCAGAATGTGAACTCATCCAGCAACAACCCCGTGTCTACTTTGAGATATAGAAGGAGATTGTCTACGATATTACGACATTGAGTTAGATTGAAAATCTCTAATGCCTGCTTATAATCTTTTTCTAATAACTCTTCATCTTTCTATGTGTTATAAAACTTATTGCAAGAAGGAAGATGCGGTTCGTCTAGTACACTCATGGATGATACGTGATCATAGCAGAAAGATATGTTTATCGTTTAACTGTTTGGCGATGTCTTCTTTATTTACACCTTGCAACATAGCCAATGTGAAAGTAGTGGGTTTCCCACTATCAATGTGATCTTTAGCAATTTTTGCTAGTGAACCATTGAGAAAGGCTAAACTGTCCAAAAATCGTATGATGTTCACATCCAATTTTATAAACTTAAATCCATCTCCAGCTAATATATCTATTTTCATCTCTGGTCAATCCTTCGTCTCGTTTAGGATCACCCCCTAAATCATAAGAAGCGTTATGTGAGAAGGTGAAGAGGTACTGTTGGGAATTTATACATTGTAAATTGCATCTATTAGAGTAAGCGGCTCTATAATTATGAAGTCTTATTGTGTGGGACATATCCAGTTTGTAGGTTAATATTCCTCTCTCTTGATTCTAGCCCAAGCTGCTGTGTAGTTACAAAGTGATTGACGGCGTCTTCACCTATATAGTCATTAGTCTCGACAATGTTCATCTGTCCTTGGTTTAAAAAATCGTCCGTCCATGGTTTCAGAAATTAACTAACCTTATTAAAATCCACTTTGTTATGCCAGTAACTTCAATTATTGGCATAAGTAAAGCCAATTTTCTAGTGTTCTGCATTCAACCTCCTACCATGATTTACATAATAATAGCAGGCTCTTTAGGTGGATAAAAGTTCCTACAGATCTGATGAGATTCACTCATCTCTCGAAATTTAATTTAAAAATTGCTATGTCTTTGTTCTCCAACAACATAAATTTCCTTTGGTCTTCTCCTTTGGAAAACTGGCCCTTACTTCAATACACACAGAAATCTCAATAGCATGCCATCTCATGTATTATTGAATAATATCATTGTGCATTGTAGTAAGGGTGAAGAGGTAGAATTGCTTGTTGACAGAGCCCGAGTGAATGGGGAGGAATTGTGTAAAACCACGGTTTGTGTCTCCGAGAGACTGCGGGATCCGTATGAGAGAAGTAGCAATCCCGACTGCAACTCTTTTGACCATGTCGTGGCTCAATCGATTAAGGCGTGTCTGGGATCATCCAAGACGTAAGTTTGAACCATCATCATGGCCCTTGTGGATTTATTCATTTGATTTATCACTCTATTGTGATTTCTGTGTCTAACTATATTTATTTCATTAAGGCGCCCGGTTCGTGTGGAGACTTTTTCCAGTACCGCCAGCGGTACTGATAATAACGATAACATCTCCTATATACTGGCAATCAGGGACAAAGAGATGGAAGCTCCTGTCCAATGCACAATGAAGAAGAGTAGTAGCCCGGAGGGGTCCACAAAGTGGATATGCAGCTGGTGCCACCTGGAGGGCCAAATTTCACACATAATGATGAGTTACTAAGCATAGCATAATAATATATTATGCTTTTTTTAATATATTTCATGTAAATCAAGTTCATATTTCTTATGTTCCTTTGTACGAATAGCTAAAAGACACTTTTTCTCTCCTTTGCTTCTATGGGGATTTTGTTGTAACTTCTACATCTTGGGGAATGCAAATCCGGCACCAAGCATGTGGGGTTGGAACGAAATTGGTCAATATGTTAATCAGCCACAGGTGGCAAAAGTTGGGACTTATATTTTTTGGGGGGGCCAATTTATTTACAGATTTCAAACTATTATCTTTGTCACTTTAGGTTGTATTGATGAATGAGGACCAAACGAAAGCATTATCACTTATATATGGGCAATAAAGTTACTGCAATATATATTTTTGTTAACCCTATATTTTTTTTGGGGGGGGGGTTGTTTTTTCTTGACATCATTTCAACACATATTGACCTACAGCTTTCACATATTCGGGTACGAATGCCGAGCAATGTTCATTAAAATATACAAGAAAATTCGTTATTTAGAGCTGCTATATTCATTGTCGATAACTTCAACTTCAATGATCTCAAAAATATTAATTTCAACCTTGAGACCGAATAAAAAATTCAGTTTGTGAACAAATCTCACGATTTTTACATATGTGCAAAAGTCGTAAGTTGTAAAGAGTCCTTGCTGTCGTTTACTCATAAACCCATAACGTTTTGAGTTATGAATTTTTGGCGTCTAAATTTTGCACATATTTGGAAGGCCACAGTGAATATTTTTTTTTACAGTAAACTATATTCTCAAACATTATTTTGTACTGAGCAATATGAACGTCCTATGCCATTTTGACACCATAATGAATAAAAAAACCATTGGTGACATTTTAACATTTTTATTCCTAATTTGAAATCATGAAATTAAAAAAAAAAATTATTTTATTTTTCCTTTTTCCTGTTCATGGTATGATGTTTGTCCATTTGGAAAAGTTGGAACATTTACTATGACGGTTATGCACAAATAGGAGTGTGTTTGAGGAGGTTTCGGTGCATATGCACCTGGCCCCTTAATCACACTGACCAGGTGTGGCGCATGGGGCATGCGACATGGGGTCGGGGCGCGGGTGTGCGGTGTGGTGCGGCGGTTGTGATAGTAGCAATTGGCGCCACACACACACACACAGCAGAGCAGGTGCGTTTTCCATCCATACAGCACACATCTCCACTGAGTGCAGGACCCTCTACACAATCATGCTTCTAGAGGATTAACTGGAAAACCATATCAGGGTCTCTCGATTATCACCCCTCATCTATCAGTCATCCACCTCAACACTTATATAAACACACACACACACACACACACACACACACACACACACACACACACACACACACACACACACACACACACACACACACACACACACACACACACACACACACACACACACACACACACACACACACACACACACACACACACACACACACACACACACACAAACGCACACACACACACACAGGTGGAAACTGAGTGCCAAAATGAGCCATAGAGACATTAGAAAGATTTTTTTCAGTGTCAGAGTACTAGACAAATGGAATGCATTAAGTAGTGATGTGGTGGAGGCAGACTCCATTCTCATTTTCAAGTGTAGATATAATAGAGCCCAGTAAGCTCTGGACCTTGTACACCAGTTGATTGACAGTTGAGAGGCGGGACCAAAGAGCCAGAGCTCAAACACCGCAAGCACAACTTAGTAAGTACAATTACGTAACTAGGTAGGTACACACACACGGATGGTAAACAAATCTACGTTTTCTAAACACACAATTTCAATACACATATTGCATTTGGATAACAAGAAACCATACCCAGGTCGCAGAATTATCACTCCTCATCCATCACCCCCTCATCCATATGTCTTCCCATTCTTGCAATGGAGTGGATAGTTGGCAAAAGAAATCTACGTTTTCTACAAATTTATTTTCAATATAATACCCTTCCCATGAGTTTCACTGCAAAATACTCATCAGGACCACCAACTATAAAATTAATCACAGTCATCCATCACACCTTATCTCACCCATCTCCTGTACTTGTAGGCCCCTCCTAACCATCTGCATACTCCGCCTCCACGCAGGTCACACACCAAACCTGTGTCAGGTTAGGTTAGGGTCAGTAAGTTTAATTTCTTTGACCTGTAACCTGGGGCTGGTCCTCTCCCCCAGTTCGGTTGAGGTGATCTACCTGTACAGCTGCTCTAACAAGGTGGTCCTTTATAGACTTACCTCGCCTCCAGGCGATCATGGGAGGGTTTTGTGGGAATTTTACCCAGGATGGATGTTCACTGTACGTTTCCCTCATCTATGTCCATAATTCCTGCAATTTTCTCTTAAGCTGTGCTGCAAGGCCGGGGAAGAAAAGGGTTGGAAGAATCCATCTCTTGTCTTCCACTTCTTGTGTTCTAGGTCTGAGTAGCTCTGCCCTTGTTTTTTCTCTGAGTTTCTCCTGGGCCGCATGTATTATTGGCTCTGGGTAATCTCTGTTCCTGAACATATCCCATAGGTCATCCAGCTGGGGATATAGCGTCTCTTCTTTGCTGTTAATCCGTCGCTCGATTAATCATCCTCACTCGTTTCTCATCCATCTGGGGTTTACCTTCCCATTCTCAGAAATGGAGCACACGGTTGTTCGCCTGTAAGCAAGTAACACTCAGGTGCAATAACTAGTTCTTTTTTATAAAATTCCCCCCCCCTCCCCGATACACTGCAAAAGCTAAAGGAGTGTTAGTAGTAATGCCAGGGCACAGGAGGTAGTGGCAGTAGTAGGACCACGCTGACAAAAGTGTCGAAAGCCAACCTGAGTGGCGGAGGAATAATAAGTCTATGCGCGCCAGGGGCGGGATGAGAAAGTTTTTAGTGTTGTGCCAGTCATCTTATACAAACATGCAATCCTAGCCGGTAACACTCACTCTGATGATATGGACCAAATCATAGCAGAACTAACAATGTACGAGGATGCTATTCAAACTAATTTGAGTCTTTCACCTAAATTACTAGATGCACATAAAGCACCACCTACAATAATAATGTCTCAATCCAGTGCAGCACAGTCAGTGGCACGATTACCACCTCTAGACTTACCAACCTTTGCTGGACTGGACGAAAAAAATTGGGACACCTTCTGGATGTGTTTTAACACTCATGTTCACTTAAAGATATCCATATCAAAAGTGACAAAGTTTACCTACCTTCAAAGCCTCCTCAATGTGGAAGCCAAGAAGGTCATAGTTAATCTGTCCCTTGATGAAGACACTTATAATATAGCTATACATTTGTTGTAAGTCAATTACTACAACAAAGAACTAAGTATAACTAATATTTTCTATCAATTGATGGATTTAAATCCTCCTACCAACCAACTAAATTCCCTTCAAGACTTTACGTTAGACGTGGAGTCACTTGTGAAAGTTCTTGGCACCAAAGAAGATGTGCAGGGTTCTCAATGATCCCTAAAGCTAATCATCCAGAAGAAGCTTCCTCGAGATGTTTTAGCTGAAATCTTCTCTCACTGTAAGACAGACATCCTAGCCCTAGAAGAAATCTTTGAGGGATTGAGAATAACTGTCAATAGAATGAGAGTTCATAACAAAATTAAATCTGATACTGAAAAGTCATCCACTGAGAAATCAGTGAGACCATAAGTACTCCAACAAAATCTAAATCAGCAACATCCACCCAACGTAGATGCAAGGCAGCGTGGACACATATGCAGTGCGTCCCTCCAAATCTATAGTTATTGTGTCACACAAGGCAATGATTACCAAAGGAGCTGTATGATGGAGAGCATGTTTGTCCTGCCAACATGTATCACTACCAAAATTATCCTTAGCATGCTACATGTGTAAAGCGACTCAAGGAGTTGCATAAAAGCACCCGGTGTCTAATGTCACAAGACCCCAATACCTGTGCAACTCAACTATGCCCCCTGCAACAGGTGTAATAAGGGTCAGCACCATACAGCACTGTTCGGAGACACGACCAAAGTCTCCCTAACCCAAGGTGCAAGAAGAGACTTCCACCACTGTAGAGTACTGCCAAGTACGTCAGGATATAAGTATCCTATCGACAAAGTCTGATAATAACGCAGTTTTGCCAACTGTCCACCTCATCATCAAGAACAAAAGGACCAAGATCAGCACTCGATGCTTAATTGACCAAGGAACTCAAAAAAAAAATTATCACACAGAAAGTGGCAGATGATTTAAAATTAAAACCTTTTCGAGAGGAAAAATTAAACATATCAGGTTTCATGACAAAGACTACAAAGTGGTCCAACCAAAAGTTCCATTAGGCAGTTCTGCCTGACCGGAATAAGCTATAGTAGACGACAAAATCCCATCTGACTTACATGTCCATGGTCTACGGACAACAGCCAAATTCTTTCAAGAAAAGGTGTGTGAGTTTTTAGTTGCATATAGTCCTGGGAACCATTCAGGCTTGTTCGCATTTGTGTTCCTCACGTGTGCCCCAAAGAATGAGGTGATTTGAAAAAATACCATGCCCAAGATAGCCAACCGAGTGCCGGCGGGGGGATGGAAATACCCTAGGCTACCATCCGCTTTTGTCCGGTCGGGTTGGTCGAGTGGTTAAGGGATCCTGTATGCCAACAGATGCTTTGCAGTAGGGGTTCAAGTCACTTCAGGGGTGTGAGTTTTCAGTTACATATATTCCTTGGGACCATTCAGCCTTGTTCGCATTTGTGTATCTCACTTGTGCCCCAAAGAATGAGGTGATTTGATAAAATACCATGCCCAAGATAACCAACCGAGCGCCGGCGGGGGGATGGAAATAGCCTCGGCTACCATCCTCTTTTGTCCGGTCATGTTGGTCGAGTGGTTATGGGATCCTGTACGCCAGCAGAGTGCTCCTGGCAGTATGGGTCCGAGTCACTTTTGGGCTGCGAGTTTTCAGTTGCATATTGTCCTGGGGACCATTCAAGGCTTGTTCACACACACACACATATATATATATATATATATATATATATATATATATATATATATATATATATATATATATATATATATATATATATATTTATATATATATATTATATATATATATATATATATATATATATATATATATATATATATATATATATATATATATATATATATATATATATATATATATATATATATATATATATTATTAAATATGACCAAAAAAGTAAGATTAATAATTCTAACACGAATTTTCTCGATCTTTCGTACATTTCTTTTCACTGTTGGTGGTAATTCAAAAATCAATTCTCCAAAATTCATTTTTATTTCTAGTCTGACGCGACACTTGAGCGCGTTTCGTAAAACTTATTACATTTTCAAAGACTTTAGTTTACACATACACAACTGAATAGAACTTACACATCTTCGATTTTGTTTATATCTACATTTGAGTGAGGTGGATGGGGTGAGGTGGTATTTAATAGGGTATTAAATTCATCAACACAAGACAGAACACGAAACAATGGGTATTGAATGGAAGTGATTGTAGAAAGCCAATTGGTCCATATTTCTTGATGCTTCTATATTGGAGCGGAGTCTTGAGGTGGGTAGAATATAGTTGTGCATTAATTGGCTGTTGATTGCTGGTGTTGACTTCTTAATGTGTAGTGCCTCGCAAACGTCAAGCCGCCTGCTATCGCTGTATCTATCGATGATTTCTGTGTTGTTTACTAGGATTTCTCTGGCGATGGTTTGGTTGTGGGAAGAGATTATATGTTCCTTAATGGAGCCCTATTGCTTATGCATCGTTAAACGCCTAGAAAGAGATGTTGTTGTCTTGCCTATATACTGTTTTTTTTGGAGCTTACAGTCCCCAAGAGGGCATTTGAAGGCATAGACGACGTTGGTCTCTTTTAAAGCGTTCTGCTTTGTGTCTGGAGAGTTTCTCATGAGTAGGCTGGCCGTTTTTTCTGGTTTTATAGTAAATCGTAGTTGTATCCTCTGATTTTTGTCTGTAGGGATAACGTTTCTATTAACAATATCTTTCAGGACCCTCTCCTCCGTTTTATGAGCTGTGGAAAAGAAGTTCCTGTAAAATAGTCTAATAGGGGGTATAGGTGTTGTGTTAGTTGTCTCTTCAGAGGTTGCATGGCGTTTCACTTTCCTTCTTATGATGTCTTCGACGAAACCATTGGAGAAGCCGTTGTTGACTAGGACCTGCCTTACCCTACAGAGTTCTTCGTCGACTTGCTTCCATTCTGAGCTGTGGCTGAGAGCACGGTCGACATATGCGTTAACAACACTCCTCTTGTACCTTTCTGGGCAGTCGCTGTTGGCATTTAGGCACATTCCTATGTTCGTTTCCTTAGTGTAGACTGCAGTGTGGAAACCTCCGCTCTTTTCAATGACTGTTACATCTAGAAAGGGCAGCTTCCCATCCTTTTCCATCTCGTAAGTGAAACGCAGCATTGAACTGTGCTCAAATGCCTCCTTCAGCTCCTGCAGATGTCTGACATCAGGTACCTGTGTAAAAATGTTGTCAACATACCTGCTGTATATGGCCGGTTTCAAGTTCATGTCGACTAAGACTTTTTGCTCGATAGTACCCATGTAGAAGTTTGCCAACAGGACACCTAGGGGAGAACCCATGGCGACCCCATCTACTTGCTTATACATGTGCCCATCCGGGCTCAAGACGGGTGCCTCTTTAGTGCAAGCTTGGAGTAGTTTCCTTAGAATGATTTCTGTTATGTCAAGAGGAGTACAGGCCGGATCACGATACACTCTGTCTGCTATCATCCCGATTGTTTCATCCACAGGTACGTTGGTAAACAGTGATTCTACGTCCAACGAGGCTCTTATCCCTGTGGCCCGTGTTCCCCCAAGTAAGTCAACAATTTCCTTTGGAGACTTCAGGCTGAAGGCGCAAGGGACATAAATAGTCAGCAAGCCGTTGAATCGCTTCACCAGTCTGTACGTAGGTGTGGGTATCTGGCTGATGATTGGCCGAAGTGGGTTTCCAGGCTTGTGTATCTTGACATCTCCATATGCGTATCCAGGTTTATATTCCCCAATAATCTTTGGCAGGTGGAGTCCGGATTTCTTGGCGTTCACAGTTTCGATCAATTTGTTGACTTTGCTTTCAATTCGGCTGTAGTGTCCTTCGTTACCCTTTGGAATTTAGTTTGGTCAGAGAGTGTGAGGTTCATTTTCGCCAGATATTCGTCATTTTTTAGAATGACATATATTGGCGTCTTGTCACCTCTCCTGACGACTATCTCCTTGTTCTCACGAAGGCTCTTAGCTGCCGCTTTGAGCTTGGGGGACAGTATGGTGCTTCTGTAATTGCCTCGATTCTTTCCTCCTTCTGCAATAAGTTCTGCTTGTAAGGTGTCCTTGGTGGTGACCTTCTTTTGTGTCTCGAGGTCGAATATGTCGTCCAACAGGATCTCTAACTCCACTTTCTTGGCCATCTCACTTGGTCTGGATATAACGTGACAGTTTATACCCAGATTTAGGAGAGTGACTTGGTCCTCAGTGAGGTTGATTCCTGCAAGGTTCAGGAAGCCATCTCTCGATCGCGGAATTGCCATAGGTCCTCCATATAATGTTGTTAGTTTCTTGATTATCCTTGTTTCGGTGCTGAGGTGATGTCGATCTGTGAGGATGTCGAGGTGTTGTTCAATGCGTGTACAGAGACTTTCGTCGATGTTTCTGTTTCTCCATTGGTTTGTAGCATGAAGAAGTTGCGTTTTGTTGTCTTTGATTTCATTTTCTGCCTTGTGTATCTGATTTCGAATCAGATCTTGGCGATATTTTATCGTGAAGGCTTGATTCCCTGTTGCTGGGTCGTGTGATTTAATATTAGTATATTTTCGTAGCAGTCTTTCCTGTAGACATATATTATTAAATATGACCGAAAAAGTTAGATTAATAATTCTAACACGAATTTTCTCAATATTTCTCATGTTTCTTTTCACTGTCGATAGTAATTGAAAAATCAATTCTCCAAAATTCATTTTTATTTCTAGTTTGACGTGACACTTGAATGCATTTCGTAATAACTTATTACATTTTCAAAGACTTTAGTTTACACACACACAAGTATAACCTGCAAACACTAAACAGAGTTTAAACAGCTTTCATTTTATACCTGCATTTGGGTGAGGTGATACGTTACCACAATTTTGGATGAGGTGAAAACAAACTTTCAACACAAGAGAGAACACGAAACATTGGGTATAATATTGGGTAAGTTAAAGGGAATAATGGAAGTAATTGCAAAGGGCCTATTGGCCCATATTTCTTGATGCTTCTATATTGGTGTGGAGTCTTGAAATGGGTAGAATATAGTTCTGCATTAATTGGCTGTTGATTGCTGGTGTTGACTTCTTAATGTGTAGTGCCTCGCAGATGTCAAGCTGTATCTATCGATGATTTCCGTGTTTTTTGTTAAGACTTCTCTGGTGATGGTCTGGTTGTGGGAAGAGATTATATGTTCCTTAATGGAGCCCTGTTGCTTATGCATCGTTAATCGCCTGGAAAGAGATGTTGTTGTCTTGCCAATATACTGAGTTCTTTGAGGCTTACAGTCCCCAAGTGGGCATTTGAATTCATAGACGACATTGGTCTCTTTTAAAGCGTTCTGCTTTGTGTCTGGAGAGTTTTTCATGAGAAAGTTGGCCGTTTTCTTGGTTTTATAGTAAATCGTCAATTGTATCTTCTGATTTTTGTCTGTAGGGATAACGTTTCTATTAACAATATCTTTCAGGACTCTTTCCTCCGTTTTATGAGCCGTGGAAAAGAAGTTCCTGTAAAATAGTCTAATAGAGGGTACAGGTGTTGTGTTAGTTGTCTCTTCAGAGGTTGCATGGCGTTTCACCTTCTTTCTTATGATGTCTTCATCGAAACCATTGAAGAAGCCGTTGTTGACTAGGACCTGCCTTACCCTACAGAGTTCTTCATCGACTTGCTTCCATCCTGAGCGGTGGCTGAGAGAACGGTCGACATAAGCGTTAACAACACTCCTCTTGTACCTGTCTGGGCAGTCACTGTTGGCATTGCGGCACATTCCTATGTTAGTTTCCATAGTGTAGACTGCAGTGTGGAAACCTCCGCTCCTTTCCATGACTGTTACATCTAGAAAGGGCAGCTTCCCATCCTTCTCCATCTCGTAAGTGAAAAGCAGCACAGAATTCCGCTCGAATGCCTCCTTAAGCTCCTGCAGATGTCTGACATCAGGTACCTGTGTAAAAATGTTGTCAACATACCTGCTGTATATGGCCGGTTTCAAGTTCATGTCGACTAAGACCTTTTGTTCGATGGTACCCATGTAGAAGTTCGCAAACAGGACACCTAGGGGAGAACCCATGGCGACCCCATCTACATGCTTATACATGTGCCCATCCGGGCTCAAGAAGGGTGCCTCTTTAGTGCAAGCTTGGAGTAGTTTCCTTAGAATGATTTCTGGTATGTCAAGAGGAGTACAGGCCGGATCACGATACACTCTGTCTGCTATCATCCCGATTGTTTCATCCACAGGTACTTTGGTAAACAGTGATTCTGCCTCCAACGAGGCTCTTATCCCTGTGGCCCGTGTTCCCTGCAGTAAGTCAACAAATTCCTTTGGAGGACTTCAGGCTGAAGGCGCAAGAGACATGAGGAGTCAGCAAGCCGTTGAATCACTTCAAAAGTCTTTACGTGGGTGTGGGTATCAGGCTGATGATTGGCCGAAGTGGGTTTCCAGGCTTGTGTGTCTTGACATTTCCATATGCGTATCCAGGTTTGTATTCCCCAATAATCTTTGGCAGGTGGAGTCTGGATTTCTTGGCGTTCACAGTTTCGATCAATTTGTTGACCTTTGCTTTCCATTCGGCTGTAGTGTCCTGCGTTATCCTTTGGAATTTAGTTTGGTCAGAGAGTATGAGGTTTATTTTCGCCAGATATTCGTCATTTTTAAGAATGACGTATATTGGCGTCTTGTCACCTCTCTTGAAAGGAGCTGAAAGTGGAAAGGAGGATGATGGGCAGGATGAAGTGAGATCCCAGGGATCGAGTAGGAGCAGCAAGAGTAGCCGCAGTAGCAGGAGTAGCCGAAATGGGAGCTTGGAGAGATTCCAGTTAGAGCTCCAGATGCAGCGTGAGGACAAGGAGAGACAGTTCCAGCTGGAAAAGATGAAATTAGAACTTCAGATGAAAAATGAATCTGAGAAGGAAAAAGAGAAACCAGGCTGGAAGTAGAAAAAACGAAAACCAGGCTGGAAGTAGAAAAAGAGAAAACCAGACTGGAAGTAGAAAAAGAGAAAACCAGAGTAAGAGAACTGGAGTTGGAGTAGGAGAAAGAAAAAGAAAAAGCCCAGGTCGAAAAAGAAAGAGAGAGAGAACAAAACAAATGCAGGTAGAAGCGAATAGATCCTTGACTGAGCAGAGGATTGAACATGGGTTGCCAGAGAGCACCACCCCAGTATCACACTCACCAGATGTTACGGTTAGGTAGAAGGACATTCCCTTGTTTGTTCCCGAAGAGGCGGAGAGCTTCTTCGAGCATTTTGAAAAAGTAGCCAGCATCAAAGAGTGGCCACAGGAGGAATGGGCCCAGCTGGTCCAGTTAAGATTGACCGGTGCAGCCAGGGAGGCATACACCCAATTGTCATTGGAAGAGTGCCAGGATTATGCCACAGTAAAGAGCAGCATATTGCGCTCGTTTCAGTTAACCCCAGAAGCTTATAGGAAGCGCTTCAGAGAGATGATCAAATTTGGAGCGTGTACGTTTGCTGAGACAGCAAGGGATCTGGAAAGACGATTCCAGAAGTGGATTGAGGCTGCTGGAGTTGGATCTTACGCTGACCTGAAGCAACTGATGGTCATGGAGAAGTTCTTGGAGATGATGCATCCCGAAACGAAGTTCAAGATACAAGAAGCAGGGATAAAGGAGGTGAAAGATGCCGCAGAGAGGGCGGATATGATTATCGAAGCATACAAGAGCTTGAGGGTGAACAGAGTGAAGAACGAGGTGAGACGCAGCAATGGCAGATCCAGTGGAGTCTGAGGAGGAAGAAATTATGAAAGACCCAGAAGAGTCTGGGGTGAGAAGAATTTTGATAAATGGGCAGATAAAAGTAAGTACCCTAAAACTCAGAAGAGTAGGTCGTGCACTTCGTCTGAAAGTGAAGATGGAGGAACTAAACGAGAAACTGATCGTTATCCAGGAAACCAAGAGTCCAGTAAAGCCCCACAGAGTCCAGGTAGTGTACCTGGCTCGAGGAACTCTCATGCGAGTGGACAAAGTCAGAGCCACTCTGGTTCGTATAGGAGAGATTTTTCCCAGGTGAGGTGTTACAATTGTAACGGATTGGGTCACGTAATGCGAGACTGTCGGCAGGGCAAGAGAGTTGTGACCCTGGCCATGTGTGACCCCCGAAGTAAATATACTAAGGTGTTCCAAGACAAACCACAGAAAGTGAACTTAGTGAACGAGAGGTATAGGCCGTTCATGAGCAAAGGTTGGATTAGTATAGGAGGCCAACCTGAAGTAGAAGTTGGTATCTTAAGAGATACCGGAGCTAATCAGAGCTTGATTACGAGAAGCCTGATTGGGAATGGTCGACGGTTAGCTGGCAGTGAGAAGATGAAAGTATATGGGTTATTGTCTGAGAGTGACATGCCCGTATGCACTGTCCAGCTAAGGTCGGAATATGTGTCAGCTGAGGTGATGTTGGGAGTGTGCCCCGACATACCTGTTCCAGGAGTCCAAGTGATCCTGGGGAATGACTTGTGCGGGACAAAGGTGTTGCCAGGAGTCATAGCGGAGACTGTGCCAGAGGAGTGCCCAGAAGGCCACGGCACGGGTGGGACACCTGAGAGTGTAAACCTGACTGATGTCCGAAGAGATGAGTCAGGAGACCGCCAAGTGATTGAATACCCTGTCTCGGTCGTGATGAAGGCAGAGGTGGCCGACAAGGAAGACGCTGGAGAAGATGAGACAGTGTTGATTAAACCAGTAGAAGATATTCACGTAGATATAGCGTGGCTGTTTGATCAAGGTTCAGCCCAGGAAAATGAAGTCTCGGTCAGGTCAAAAGTGAAGATGGCCCAGTCGAAGAAGAATCATGTGAAGAGAGCGGACCTGAGTAGATCCCAGCACGCTGAAATTAAGAGTCGGAAGGCGAATGCAACTGTGCTGAGTAGGAATGAGGAAAGATGTGGACATACTGAGGATGGGAGTAGAGCGTCAAGTTGTCCACGAGCACAGAGGCATATGGATAGTAGAGTTAAGTTGTGGGAGATGTCAAGAGTTGACATGTTTCATGGGCAACGTGGAGGAGAGATAGTCAAGAAGAGTAATTGCTGAGAAAATGAGAGAAGAGACAGTATGTGTGGAGAGATGCTTACGAGCACTCTAGAAGAGGTGAAGCGACATGTACGGTCGAGTGCTGTTGAGTGTAGTACAGTACTCAAAGAAACTTTTAGGGAACAAAGAAGAGTTGAAGGAGAAGAAATGGAGTTGTACAGAGGTGAGAAGTGTCGGACGAGGATGATGATGCAAGCATGGATGAATAGAAGAAAGCCGAGGACTCGATGGAAGTCAAACAGGATGAGGTCTCGGATAAATGAGGAGACGAAAGAGAGGATCGTCGGTGAAGACGAGGGATTGAAGTATGATGACAGGAGACGAAAGTATAATGGCAGTAAATGGAAGTGTGAAGACGACAGAGGAGGTACAGACAGTAGATGTCTGACTCTGGACGAGAAGAGAAGAAGACGAGGAAACAGAGGGTGGAAACAGTAAGTAGAGTGGACCGATGGAGCGCAGGCGTCCAAGGAGGACAGCCTAGCCAAGAGGTGCCAGAGAAGTCAGATCGTTTATGAGAAGATCATGTTTCTGGCGAGTTGTGAGCCAGATGTTGCAAGGAGCAACGAACTAATTGTAGACTCCTAAGGGAGTATATCGTTTGAAGAACGAGACAGTGAGGTGGCGGATGTATTATCCCGAGCTTTGCCACTGGAATAGCTCTCAAAAATAAGGGGAGGGGAGTGTTATGATCTCAGCCTACAGGAGAAACGAGTCTCCCCCTTGAGAGTTATTCAACATTCCGGACCTAACCGGAAGGTCCAGGAAATATGGAGGTGATAACACATATGTAAAATAGTTGGCTGGATTTAAATAACAATTTAAGATTATGGGCAGTGAAGAAGAAAACAGATATATGACTGGCTAGGAGATGTGGACATTTTGCTGGAGGCGTGAGGCTAGCTTCTGGAGGGCTTTGACCTCACTTGAGGCCAGACATCGCAGGGGGAAAGCCGCGCTCCGTTGAGCTCCCGTCAGAAGGGAACCCCTAGTGATATATCTCGAAGAGAAGAGAAGTGTGCAGACGTACCTGCTGTGGAATCGAGCTGGGGATGTGTGGTCTCAAGTCCTGGGCGACGAGGAGTGTTTATTAAACCGCCCAGAGACATTATCGTGGGCCGTGGCAGCACCCTGACCAAGCTCCGTCAGAGGGAGGAGCGCCCTCGACTAGACAATCTGTGGTAAGCACGATTTAAGCCAGTTCATAGTGATTGCTTGTTGTGTGCCCAGCGACAGTAGCGATGTTTATTTATAAGTTAGACATGTTTTGATAAGGCAGAAAGCCTAAAATAAGAGAGTGGAGAGGGAAGAACACGGATCGACATCTCTCCCCTCTGAGCGCTGGCAGGGAACTGAGGGAGCCTGGTTCCTGACAGCGGAGGACCCTCCCAGTGTTACTCACACCCGCCAGGCGAGGTGGAGCATGGACCCGCCCAATGGGGGAGTCCACTCTCACAGTATGTAGAGGACAGATAGAGGTTTGAGGCAAACATATTGTGTGATTATTTTTGTTTATGTGTTAAAGAGGAAACATTTTTATTGGAGTGTCGATGGGTTGCAGGTTTGTCCTTTGGGGAATAGTTGCTGAGAACTTCGAAGCCAGCACAGAAGGAGTAGTCGATGAGACTCCAAGGTAGTGGAGGCGAGGACCTCGAGCTGTGAGGAGAAGCAGTGAAGAGGAGTATTTACGTGCTTCTGTAGAGGTGGTGAAGCACCATAGTTGCTCGAGGGAACTCCATGGTGTAGTAGCCAAGAGAGCTGTGGAGGACCCTAACAGAAGGGTGAAGCACCGTAGTTGCTTGAGGAAACTTCATGGAAGCAGCCTGGAGGAGCTGCAGAGGAACCTGGTAGTGAAGCCTGGAAGAACCTGAAGAGATCAGGGTAGTGAACTTCCAGATGTGGAAGGGAAGTTCTGGTGGATTACTTGTAGGGAGTTGATAGTGTTTGGTTGTCATTAGCGTGCAAGACGCAATGAGAGGTGAGTGATTGTTTGCATTCTTATGTCGAGGAGTGTTTTATACTGAAGTTTAGAGTTACAGTCGTAGGCTGGATTACCTACAGATGTATGTGTTCTAGGACTGATAGGGTGATCGATTGATCATTGCGGTGTATCAAGGAACATTTATACTGATATGTGTTATTGCATTCACATGCTGATTTTCATTGTACACATTTATATATATATATATATATATATATATATATATATATATATATATATATATATATATATATATATATATATAAATATATATATATATATATATATATATATATATATATATATTTCTCTTGTTGATAGTGCAACAGTGTATGTAGACTTGATCTACTTGAGGAGGTTGATAGTATCAGGTGGTGAATCAGAAGATAGGATACCACTTGGTAAACTGATAATAGAGTTCTGATGGTGTTGGAGAGCAACCTGACTGTAATAGTATAGAGTATAGGATTCATTATTATTATATGTGTATATGTATTGTGTATGTGCTCTCTCCAGTAAATGTATTCAAATTTGCTGGTATTTGACCATGTCCTAGTGAGGCTTCCAATGAAATAGTACAGAAGGAGAGAGAGAGAGAAAGAACCAAGAACCACTGTTGTGGACTGGGTAGAAGGTAATACTAATAAGTCAAAGGGGGATTGAGATTATATCACCTAAGGAGAGAGTGGGGAGTCACAGTGGCTCGAGTGGGTGTATGCACATGACAGCGAGGCTAAGTACCGCATCCCCTAAATGTGTGATGTTGAGCCCCTCTCCAAGGGCCAGAAGCGCCTAGTGTGATCTCCTAGAGAGGTATAAGCATTCTACCGAGTTGTGGGTTGGGTTGTCTGTAGAGAAGGATTAACACAACAACACCAACCAACCCAAACTATAATAATATACAACCTTAGAACACTTTCCCACCAGGAGATTCAAACCCTAGCCAGCACAGAAGCCTTACTGCAACTGGCATAACTGGTACGCCTTTAACCCACTGCACCACAGCTCAGACCCTTAAAAAAAGCTATGGTGCAGTGGGTTAAAGGCGTATCAGTTATGCCAGTTGCTGTAAGGCTTCTGTGCTGGCTAGGGTTCGAATCTCCTGGTGGAAAAGTGTTCTAATGTTGTATAATCTCTCTTGCGTGTTTAGGCAAGTTGTGCATTATATATATATATATATATATATATATATATATATATATATATATATATATATATATGCGAACAAGCCTGAATGGTCCCCAGGACTATATGCGAATGAACACTCACACCCCAGAAGTGACTCGAACCCATACTCCCAGAAGCAACGCAACTGGTAACTACAGGGCGCCTTAATCCGCTTGACCATCACGGCCGTCAAAAGGAAGTGATAGCCGAGGCTATTTGAGCCACTTCCCCGACGGCAACTCGGATGGTAATCTTGGGCATAGCATTTCACCAAATCACCTCATTCTTTGGGGCACACGTGAGGAACACAAATGCGAACAAGCCTGAATGGTCCCCAGGACTATATGCGAATGAAAACTCACACCCCAGAAGTGACTCGAACCCATACTCCCAGAAGCAACGCAACTGGTAACTACAGGGCGCCTTAATCCGCTTGACCATCACGGCCGTCAAAAGGAAGTGATAGCCGAGGCTATTTGAGCCACTTCCCCGACGGCAACTCGGATGGTAATCTTGGGCATAGCATTTCACCAAATCACCTCATTCTTTGGGGCACACGTGAGGAACACAAATGTGAACAAGCCTGAATGGTCCCCAGGACTATATGCGAATGAAAACTCACACCCCAGAAGTGACTCGAACCCATACTCCCAGAAGCAACGCAACTGGTAACTACAGGGCGCCTTAATCCGCTTGACCATCACGGCCGTCAAAAGGAAGTGATAGCCGAGGCTATTTGAGCCACTTCCCCGACGGCAACTCGGATGGTAATCTTGGGCATAGCATTTCACCACTTCCTTTTGACGGCCGTGATGGTCAAGCGGATTAAGGCGCCCTGTAGTTACCAGTTGTGTTGCTTCTGGGAGTATGGGTTCGAGTCACTTCTGGGGTGTGAGTTTTCATTCGCATATAGTCCTGGGGACCATTCAGGCTTGTTCGCATTTGTGTTCCTCACGTGTGCCCCAAAGAATGAGGTGATTTGGTGAAATGCTATGCCCAAGATTACCATCCGAGTTGCCGTCGGGGAAGTGGCTCAAATAGCCTCGGCTATCACTTCCTTTTGACGGCCGTGATGGTCAAGCGGATTAAGGCGCCCTGTAGTTACCAGTTGCGTTGCTTCTGGGAGTATGGGTTCGAGTCACTTCTGGGGTGTGAGTTTTCATTCGCATATAGTCCTGGGGACCATTCAGGCTTGTTCGCATTTGTGTTCCTCACGTGTGCCCCAAAGAATGAGGTGATTTGGTGAAATGCTATGCACAAGATTACCATCCGAGTTGCCGTCGGGGAAGTGGCTCAAATAGCCTCGGCTATCACTTCCTTTTGACGGCCGTGATGGTCAAGCGGATTAAGGCGCCCTGTAGTTACCAGTTGCGTTGCTTCTGGGAGTATGGGTTCGAGTCACTTCTGGGGTGTGAGTTTTCATTCGCATATAGTCCTGGGGACCATTCAGGCTTGTTCGCATTTGTGTTCCTCACGTGTGCCCCAAAGAATGAGGTGATTTGGTGAAATGCTATGCCCAAGATTACCATCCGAGTTGCCGTCGGGGAAGTAGCTCAAATAGCCTCGGCTATCACTTCCTTTTGACGGCCGTGATGGTCAAGCGGATTAAGGCGCCCTGTAGTTACCAGTTGCGTTGCTTCTGGGAGTATGGGTTCGAGTCACTTCTGGGGTGTGAGTTTTCATTCATATATATATATATATATATATATATATATATATATATATATATATATATATATATATATATATATATATATATATATAAATTTGTGAGGGTACCACCTCTGGTGCCAATGTGGGGACCCATAGCCTCGGAGAAGAAAATACAAAGTATTCAGAGGAGACCTTGTGGTTTCTCACTGAACACTAATATTATCTTCTCCTACCACCCCCATTCTTTTGTATGTACACATATATATTTACTTTATTTGAACTTTGTTACAAAAAAGGAGTTACATATGGGTTACAAAGATGGTTATCATAGGTTGTCGAGTTCCTCCAGCTCCTCAGATGGCGGGCAGGAACCCTGGATGCAGTGCGCATTTCCCCTCTGTATCGCCACACTGTGGCGCTGGAAAAGAAAGCTTGCAGCTCTTGGGTCCCTTCTTGTTTCAATGAGCCTAGAACCCAGTTCCTTCAAAAAACTGGTAGCACTTTTACCCCAGGCGCCGAGTGTCTCAGAAGCAATGGGGACAAAATTGTAGTGGTGATCCAGTTCTCTATACTTACGGGATTTGGCTGCTTCCCTGTGGGTGGCAGCGCCACCTGGTTGTGCAACACTGAGGTTAATGTAGGTGTTAGCCAGGGTTGATACGCACGTGTAGTCCCATACCAACTGCTTGCCATTCTTCCAGGGGTTCACTGTGATACCATCCGGGCGACCAATAAGAGCATCAGAGTTACGAGGCGTTAGGTAACGGGGCTCTCTTTCAGCTGGGCATCCAGCTGTGGTGATGCTCCTCTTGATGATGTCGTTAACTTCACTGTGCCTCGAGTGCCATCCCCCTGTGCTTTGGCAGAGTAGGCCATGGTGGCCGTACCTGTCAGCCACCACCTCGCCGCAAATACACCTATATCTGGTGTGGATTGGGGCAGCAAGGCGGAGGGCCACAGCAATTCGGAGGGCGTGTGGTGTGAGACGCGTGCCAGTTGCCGACATTGGGGTTGCTAACAGGAAATCCCCTGCATGTGGTGCTGCTACTGCTGCTGTGAGGTGAGCAATGTCGTATATATTGACTCGAACCCTGGCTAGGGTTCGAGTCTCCTGGTGGGAAAGTGTTCTAAAGTTGTATACTTCACTCTCGTGTTTAGGAGAGTTGTGCCTTAAGCATAGACACAGTGTTCTCCCATATTAACAGGGACTTGATGAAAAAACGTAAAAATGACCCCTCACTTGCTCTAGTGCTCTTGGGAGATGGTGGTCTTTGGAGTGTATAAATACTCCGAAATTACCATCTCTTTTAAGGGTCTGAGCAGGTGGTGGAGTGGGTTAAGGCGTACCTGTTATGCCAGTTGCTGGAAGGCTTCTGTGCTGGCTAGGGTTCGAGTCTCCTGGTGGGAAAGTGTTCTAAAGTTGTATACTTCATTCTCGTGTTTAGGAGAGTTGTGCCTTAAGCATAGACACAGTGTTCTCCCATATTAACAGGGACTTGATGAAAAAACGTAAAAATGACTCCTCACTTGCTCTAGTGCTCTTGGGAGATGGTGGTCTTTGGAGTGTATAAATACTCCGAAATTACCATCTCTTTTAAGGGTCTGAGCAGGTGGTGGAGTGGGTTAAGGCATACCTGTTATGCCAGTTGCTGGAAGGCTTCTGTGCTGGCTAGGGTTCGAGTCTCCTGGTGGGAAAGTGTTCTAAAGTTCTATACTTCACTCTCGTGTTTAGGAGAGTTGTGCCATATATATATATATATATATATATATATATATATATATATATATATATATATATATATATATATATATATATATATATATATATATATATATATATATATATATATATATATATATATATATATATATATGTCTCATTGAATATGACAGCATATTCTGTATTTACTATCTTCTGATTTAGGGCTTCTATCCCTCTAACTATTTTCTTAGCATGAGGGCTTAGCGTAAAGAGGAGTTCTCCAAAACTCATTTTCGTAATTTCAAGGTGAAGATAAGAAGTGAATTACTATAGAATGTATTACACTTATTTATACAATTTGCACAACGTTTCGAACCTTCATGGTTCATTCTCAAGTGAAAAGAATTTTCAGGACTGGATGATTTATACCCGCACTGGGTCAGGTGATAAGACAATAAAGGTGAAAACATGGGGGGGTACATAAGGGATAAAGGGGGGGTGAAACATGAGAACATAAGAATAGAGGTAACTGCGGAAGGCCTATTGGCCCGTACGAGGCAGCTCCTATCTACATACAGAGATTAATCAGGTGCAATTTGCCTGTTATGCTGAACAGTGTCTTCTGTGTTGGCATTGTTATGTTCTGGTCATGTCCTTACTCTCATGGTTGTGGGAAATTTTTACCCACCATATCTAATAATCATCTAAGAAATGTATAATTTCTATATAATTTCTATATCATATCAAAATCATATCTAAATCGTATCAAAATCATATTAGAATCATTAAAGGTTCATTATACAGCTTGATCCTAGATGACAATCTCACTATGATCACGTACGCTACAGGGCCCTATTGATGCCTACGTGACTTTGTGCATGATCTCTCAAGGATCCAGAAGCTTCTAGAAGGATTTGTTAATTAAAAAACTATTGGAACACTGATTCAATATCTGGTAGGGATAAAATCGAGTCCTTAATAAGAATCGGTGGTACTATCAAGTACTACTTATAATCTTTATATCCTATATCTAATTATATTATAATCACATCTTATCTCAATCATAAGTCTAGACTGTAAAAATAATCAATCAATATTCATAGAAGGCTACCGTGCTCAGGGAGCATGGGGGGGGGGGGGCGATGGCTGGGAGAAAAGCGCCCACCAACACACCCTGCGGCACTTCATGTTTGTTTACAACTGAGTGAACAGTTACGGATCCTTAGCGAACATTATTTGGCTTAGGACACCTTATCTAGTTATCTTTATCACCAGTGAATACTCTCTAGAACTGGAGGAGTACCTGGACAATATTTACAAGGAAAATCCCTAGAACATTTATATCTATAAGTGTAGAGTGGAGCACACAGTGACTTGGCTCCACCTTCACCATCAACTATCATTCTTCTGCAACGCAGTTAAAGTAAATTAAAGTCGCAACGCTACTAGTACATCATACAGCAACGCTGTGAAATAAAATATCGTGCCTAAACTCGCGACAAGAGAGTTAATCAGTCTGGCACACTTGTCAGACAGGCACACCGGCTTTCAGAGAAGTATTTTGCATGTTACTAATGTATATAATTGGCCAATTGTATGCTTGTGTAACTTTAATATTCTACAAATCTGTCTGTCGGTTATAAAGCGAGGCTATGCCTCATATCTCAGTAAGTTTATTAAAATTGTAGTGTAGCTGTGAATCTTTATCCAAGCACTAGATCTGATGAGTGTCCATTATGTCAGAAAAGATTCAACTGCAATAAGTAAATAAGACCTCATAAGTGTCCGTGGTGTTGGAAGAGATTCAGTCAAGCTGACTGTACCTTATTCATATAAATTGAATATAAATACATTGCATATATACTTGAATATATAAATTAAGTTAACAATTGCTTGCTTAGTTATTTTTTAAGTTATCATATTAGTTCATATAATTGAATATAAATTTTAGTACTTAGTTAACAGTACTTAGACTACATTGAATGTCATTTATAATACTTTTACAATTTAAATTATTGTTTATAGTATAAGAATATATTGGCTGTTGATAGTTATGGTGCTAGGCTAGACTATGTACATGTTTAAATCCCTGATTTAAACATAGCCAGTCTTCAGTCATATAACTGAATTTATTTAATCTTATCCTTGTATAAAATGCAAGCTGATGTGAGATCCCTGTCTACAGGTGGACTGGAACTTCTATCAACTAATTCATTCACCCCACCTGTCCCTTACAGCCCACAATCTGTCATTAGGAAAAGAGGAGCTGGGATTTACAACCCTAGCAAGAGATTTTAGTTGAATTAATTTGCAGACAGTAAATTTTTAATTTAGTTCAGTACAAGTCCCTGGTAGTCTCCTCTTATGTCAATCCCAGCAGGTTTTTCCCACATTTTTGGTCTTTCGTACCTAGATAATAATTCTTGAACCTAGATATTATGGTCTTTTAAACCTAGATAGTCTAGAAACTAGATTATATTTCAATAGCAAATACATAAGAAACTTCTTGATTTTGCATTGGAATAATTTTTACATATTCTAGCCTAACCTAGCTATTAGCCAGTATTTATCATTTTTTTTTTGGAGATATATACAAGAGTTGTTACATTCTTGTACAGCCACTAGTATGCGTAGCGTTTTGGGCAGGTCCCTGGAATACGATCCCCTGCCGCGAAGAATCGTTTTTTCATCCAAGTACACATTTTACTGTTGCGTTAAACAGAGGCTACAGTTAAGGAATTGCGCCCAGTAAATCCTCCCCGGCCAGGATACGAACCCATGACATAGCGCTCGCGGAACGCCAGGCAAGTGTCTTACCACTACACCACGGAGATCATAGCTATATATCTAAGTAAACAAATTGTTTGCAGTGGCTTAAGCCAACATGTCCATTAACTAGTAAGCATTCATAGCATACTAATACTGTTCTGTGTTAAAAAACCACAGTACTTAAGTATATCAGTGTCACAGACACAACTGCATCTTAATCATATACATATATTTAATCATATACCTACCTCATTTGTGGTAACATTACTTACATATTTAAGTGTATTATCTAGCATTATCTCTAATCCACTGATTTTCAGAGCTGCTCATTACATAATATTCCTTAAAAAAGTGTTTTTATCACTGTAAGAGCATTTCAATACAATCTGACCATAATCAACTGTATCAAACCCTATTATAGGTAAAACCAGTAGGCATTCTACTGTATTTTATCAAACAACTATTAGGGTAACAGATCTTGTAATGACTTTGCAAAAATAATGCCATTTACTATTTTTAAAATATTATTACAGGATTTACCAACTTGGCGCATTCGGGTCACAAATAAAATTATTACAGTACTTTTGATAATTGAACACCTGCTACATCCAGATTCCAGGGAGGAAATGAAGGACGATCTTTGGAATCATTACCTAAGTAGACAGGAAAGCTCATTTATCAAAATACATTAACATCATACATATTTATCAGAAAAAAGAGAAAATATCTAGGAATCTCCGAAACTCGGAAAAAGTCAAAATGGCTGACAGTATTCCACCAGCAGCTGAAACAGGAAATAGGAGGACACTTAATGGTCTACAAAATCACCTAACTCAACTGATTGACAAATGTCAAAAGTTGGCTAGACAACCATCTCCTGATTTAATAATTCTGAAAACCAGAGTAAAAGCAGCTGTTGATAAGTATGAACAAATCAAACGCCATGCAGAGACTTATCTAACAGAAATGGCTAATGCAAATTTAACCCGAAAAGAACTTCAGGAAATCGTCACTGAAATGACAATGTATGAAGATGAAATCCAAGATCAACTTGATCCTCTAATCAAACAAATATCTCAAGCAGGAACCCAATCCAATGTGAGCTCATCCACTCAGCAGAGCAATGCAACTATCACACATATAGCCGCAGAGCTCCCAAAGGTACAATTACCATATTTTGAGGGCAAGGATGAAGACGATTTGGATACCTTCTGGAGAGCCTTTGATTCTATAATAAACTCCAAAGCTTCTCTCAAAAATGCGACAAAGTTTCAATATTTGCAAGGCCAGTTACGGGGAGAGGCAAGGAAAGTAATTGCTAATTTGTCATTAACAGATGATGATTACGACCATGCCTTAAGTTGTTACAAGATAACTACAGTGATAAGGAGACTGCAATTGCCCGTCTCTCATAGAAATTATTGGATTTACCCTCTCCAAATAAAAGTTATGAGTCACTACAATCATTTCGATTGTTTATAGAATCAATCATCAAAGCCCTCAGTACAAAAGTACCTGTAGGAAATGCAGAGTGGCTTACAAAGTTAATCATTCAAAGGAAACTTCCTAATGAGGTCATAGACACTCATTATAACACCAACATTTTATCACAAAGCCAAATCTTTGATGGACTTCGAGCTTACGTATAAAGATTACGAAGCCGAGGAAAACTTAGATCTCAAGAAAAAATCCCCAAAGGTGAATCCACGGACAAAAACAAAAATGTCCAAAATGGCAGTAAAAAATCAAGGCAACAAAACTCCTCTTCTGCAAAGTGGAAACAGAGTAATGTTGGCACTTATACTATATCCCCCACAGTTAACAGAACTGTAGGAAATCAAGCTCCCAAGACAGATAAGACAAAAGGAGCTGCAAGTGCCCCAAAATGTTTATTCTGTCAAGAAGCACATAACATTTATCAATGCACAGTTTATGAAGGCCGTGCCAGTCGAATCGATCGACTGAAATCTTTGAACAGGTGCATCTGTTGTCTACGGAAGCATGATACAAGTGAATGTAACACTCAATTGCAGAACTGCCAATAGTATCATAAAAGTGTACATCACACAGCACTTTGTGGTGATATTAACACTCAATCCACATCACATACATCCAATAATCAACCAGCATCTCAGGAAAAGCCAAAAGATGATAATACCACAACAGCCGTGCAATTCTGTACAGTAATGAGTAATGTCAACGACTTAGATACAGAAATTGTTACAACAGCCATATTGCCTACTGCACAGCTAGAACTATGCAATCAAGGAATTCGTATTCAAACAAGAGGCTTTTTTGATCAAGGGTCACAGAAAACCTTTATCAGTAAAAAGATGGCAGAAGATTTATAACTTAAATCTTCAAAGCAAGTATCTACATCCATATCAGGTTTTTTTTACCAGTTCAGGTCGTAGAACCTTTCCAGTAGTAAAACTCAATGTCTGTCTAGGTACATCCCAAAGGACAGTAGAAGCCATAGTAGTTCATAAAATTCCTACTGAAATGGAAGTGAAAGGTCTGGCAGCCACAATTAAATTCCTAAAAGAAAAAGGAATCCAATTAGAATCCAATCCAATCCTCTGTCCGATTCTGACTACATAGGGGATATCGGAATCCTGATTGGAGCTGACTACGATCATCGATTCATTCTGGGATCAGAGGAATGTATGGGTATGAATATACTCAAATCAGCAGGAGGCATATTGATGACAGGACCTATACTAGATCTTGAACCTTCAACTCCTGAAAAATCACATCATACAGAAACTGTAATAGTGGCATGACTAGGCAAAGAACAGTCACCACTTAAAATCCTCCACATGATTGATGATGGATTGGAATCTGTACATCAATTGTAGGAACTTGATGCCATAGGAATAATTCCTGAACAACCAAGTCCTGATGATGTCTGTGCATACAGTCAGTACTTAGAAACTGTACAGTACCATGATGGACAGTACTGGGTAAGGCTACCATGGAAAATCAACCTTAAAACCTTACCTACCAATTATCACATGGCTTACAGTCAATTTAAATCTCAATTAGCAAAGCTAAGAAAAAGGCCTGAGCATTTAAAACTCTATCATGAGATTATTGCTCAACAATTAAAGAATAAATTCATCGAAGTCGTGAAACACGACAATAAGCAAACAGGCCATTTTTTACCACATATGGCTGTAATGAGAGAATCCAAAACGACTCCTTTACGGATAGTTTTTAATTGTAGCTCTAAACCTGGACCCCAAGGAACCAGACTAAATGATTGTTTGCAAACATTTCCAAGTCTAACTCAGAAATTGTATGACATACTGTTGAAGTTTAGACTTAACAAATATGCATATTCAGCAGATATAAGTAAGGCCTTTCTAAGAGTCGGCAAGCAGGAAGAAGAAAGAGACTTCACTAAGTTTCTATGGGTAGAGAACCCAGAAGATATCAATAGTCCTATAGTGACTTTCAGATTCTCATCAGTTCTTTTCGGCGCGACGTCAAGTCTATTTCTATTGCAAGCAACTCTAGATACTCATCTGAAGAAATCATCAAGTCCCTATAAGGCTGAAATCAGTCAGAATCTATATGTAGATCATTTTCAAGGGACAGTTAACAGTACTACTGAACTGTTACAATTATATCAAGAGGCCAACAAGGAACTACAAGGTGCCAACATGCCACTACAGTCTTGGGCCTCTAATAATGCAACATTGAATAATCAAATAGCAAGAGATTACCCTGAATATCATGTACCAGAATCACAAAAGGTGTTAGGTATGGAGTGGGATTTAATCTCGGACACAATCTCGATCAGAGCTGTACCAGTAAATTATTGCATTGCTACAAGAAGGGATTTGCTTTCACAAGTTAACAAAGTATTCGACCCACTTGGTCTACTAAATCCTTTAACTATCAAGTGGCATTTATTGGTGCAAGAAGCTTGGGAGACTGAAGTTGGTTGGGATGATCCACTACCAATCCAGTTACAAAAAGCTTGGATGGAAGTGGCTCAAGAACAAACTTTAGTCGAAAAGATAATCTGTCCGAGACACATAGTCAAGGAAAATGATGAAGTATTATTACATGTATTCGCAGACTCGTCAGCCAAAGCTTTTGGAGCTTGTGCTTACTTAGTGACTTCTAATCAATCATATCTTATCACCTCTAAGGCCAGAGTTGCTCCATTAAAAAAGAGGACTTTACCTCAGATGGAACTAATAACACTGCTAACTGGCACACGCTTAGCAGTGCATATCAAACAAGTCTTGTCTACCATTAACATCAAAGATGTCATTATATGGTCTGACAATGAAGCCGTTTTACAATGGGTACGAAACGACAACTGTCCGACTCCATATGTAAAAAATCGCGTCTCGGAAATTAAAGAAATTTCTGCAGCCTTTCAATTGTTGCATGAACCAACAAAAGATGATCCAGCTGATCTCTTATCAAGAGGTTTGACATTTAAACAGTTTGCAAAGGCAGATATTTGGTTTCATGGGCCTCGATGGTTAGTGAATGGTAGTTGGCCTGAACAAAAGCCACACGTCATTACGACACAAACCATAACTACCACCAGGCAGCAAGCTCAAATATCAGTCTTGGATTGTACTCGTTACTCCTTGCTCATCAAAATAATGAATGTAACACAGAACGTATTTCATTATCTCAGGAAAAACGGTATAAAATACACTTTTCCAAATGCACTTATCTATTGGGTAAGACAAGCCCAGAGACAAACTTATGGGAATAACTATGAAAGTCTTCCGCATAAGTTAAAACACAATCTCGGTCTGTGGATAGACCAAGAAAATCACAACATTCTGCGTTGTGGAGGGAGACTTAAACACGCAGATATCAATCTAGATACCGTGCATCCATGGCTTTTACCAAAAAATCATTGGATCACCAGGTTGATTGTGTTACATACGCATCAACAAATCATCAAACATGGAGGAGTGTTACACACACTCACAAATCAGACAGCAGTACTGGATTCCTCAGGGAAGACAGTCAGTCAAATCAATCTTGAAGAATTGCATGATATGCCAAAGGTACGATGCAAGAACTTGCTCTTATCCAGGGCCACCACTCCTACCAAAGGAACGAGTGGTCCATCTACAACGGGTCTGTCTAATTACCAAAAACTAGCACATGCTACACACGCTTCAGAAAACTTCCTGGCAATACGTTAGTAATGAATATATATGATATATTTACTCATTACAATGTTGGTGCTGAACATACAACATGAAAAAACATAATTTTAATCCGAAAAAGTATCTGTTTATAAAGAAATTAGACGAAAATAAAGAGCAGGTGACGCCAAATCAAGTCGACGATCCAAGCGTCAATGTTGTGGAGCGACTTATCCAAGACAGATTGTTGCCTGGAGAGTGTTTGCTGGCATATCAGCCTCTTGTACACACAGCGTCACAAATTGAAATAATGGTATAAACTACAATAATGCATAGATACAATAATATTTAGCATAAATAGCCAGAAAATATTGAAATTGTATTGAAAAATAGGTGTCTGGAAGTGAAATTAACTCCATGGCACAATAGTTTTGTTATATAGATGCTGATGATTATTCGCTGGTATGCGTTCGCTATACATGGACTCGCTCTGGGTGCGTGTGTAGTGTGATATACATTCAATAACATCATTATAGGGGGTAAATATGTCATATATCTTCATTACTTGTGTAATGCTAGAAGGCCGGAGTAGCACTAGGTAACTATGGATATAGCTTTGGGAAAATACATGGACCCGCTCTGGGTGTGTGGAGAGCTACACACCAGCAAATCAATTGTCTAATTAACATGCATATATATGCTAATTAACCTTCAAGATTTATATGTCACAAGAAAGGCAGAGATGTAGACAGTACTGTAGCTATATTTCAAGTAATATATATAATTTATGTGAAAGGCATTATATTTTTAAATAAATAATACTACATAATCGCCGGTATCCGGACACATGAACACTACATTCAATGCCATCATTATAGTCGGTAAATATGTCATATTTCATCAATACTTGTGTAATGCAAGGAGGTTTTATCTTGTTTAAAGATAAATATTTCAACTTTAAATATCTTTTCAAATATTTGTCATTAAAGTATATATTCTGAAAATAATCATGTATTTTATTTACCCCAAAGTAGAGCACGCATATCATAGTGTCATATCCTGTGATTAGTAATTTATTTTGCACCCCATACTCATTCCTTGAAGATTATTTACATTCACTCCTCGCTTGATAAATTCAAGATCTTTTGAGTACATGAAAATATGTTTTAGAATTAAAGTATTCAATTGAAATTAGTAGCGTATAGCTAGCTCTAAGCAGAACTACTACTGTACCAGTAACCAGTAAAACATTTTAATTAACATTTCAGATCAGGTAAGAATTGAGACCACAAAAATCCAGTAGCATTTCTAACACATTCGTCTATAGTTGAACCATTAAGAATGTCTATCAATAGAAAGCAACAAGGCCAGATGGGTTTATTTCACCATATATGACAGAGGACTTTCTAAGTGAGCAGAAAGACATCAGATTAGTGATGTGAAAGGAATTAGATTCTCTGAATCTTTATCCTGGGAAAGTGTGTGTGTAATACTAGATAAGAGAGAAAATTAGGTCTGGAGTCAGTACATTAGACAGCAGAGGGTTAGAAAGGCGGAATCCAAGAGCTAACAGCTTTAGCCTATGGATACAAATAGCAAATACACAAACAATTCATTTCATGAGGATCCCGGGGATCCTGTAAATTACTATCCTCCCTTCTCATCCAATATTGTTCTTCCGAAGAAATTACTATCTATTTGTTTGTGTTATATACAAGAAGGTACATTGGATTTGTCAGAGTACATAACAGTGGTGTTCTTACAATTATTGTAAAGCCACATAGTTTTGGGCAAGTGCTTAATCAATCAGGGGGAGGGGCCGTCTGGCGCCTCCCTTTCCCGGCAATTAAATGTTAACCGCATAGAATGTTACAGTATTACAATGTCATTTTACCCAAGGTAGCACTTTTACTAATGTAAAATGTAATAGCCCCATTGTTAGACTTATTCTCTGGAAGTTACACATTATATTACATTTACCCTTGTTACACTTACTAAGTTTAATATACAAGGTTATTCTCAGGATGTTAACCTTCAAGCCATGTTAATTAAACCAGTACAGTGCATTGTTAACTTACATCATTAATGTAAATAAGTTATTTTACCCAGGATAAAAGTTTTACCAATGATTATTACCTTATAGGGATGTATGTACTTTATATGGGAAAGTGATCACTAATTAGCCATTGTAATACCAATCTTTGGACAGCGTTGACTAACTGGCCTTCATTTATTACAGTCAAATCTTCCATCCATAAGGTGGATAGTGTTAGATGGGTTAATATAAAATAGTCATAACTTGTAATTATAGTTAATGTTGCAGATGTCATAAGATAAACAAGTAAGAAACTTTCATGCAGTGAGAACTTACATACAATATGTAAACTTTCTATATTTAAATTTTAATTTATAATGAAGAAAATGGAGTTAAATGTAATGAAATAATTAAACAGAGTACGACAATGTTATTTATTAACAAAAAATTAAGGAAAATTAAATAAACTTGTGCTCTAAATATATAATTTTTAACAAATCAAATAAATTGAATATGCAATTTCTGTAACTACTAATTAATATGTATGTCAGCGACCACAGACCTTTCGCATATAAACTGTATGGCTGTGACATGAACCCTCACATTTATCTCTCGAGTGTATAGATGTTACCAGTTTCATTTAACATCTAAGTGAACAAAAGGTAAAAAATAGATAATAATCGACAGTTTTAAAAATCCGAAAATATGGTGTTGGATACAATGAGGAACTTAAAAAAGATTTAACTAATAATAGTAATATTGAAAGAACTAGAATAAATAGAAGAACAAACAACTGACAGTTAATATTACTGAATATAAATAAACAAGGTCACCATATGTATAATACAATTAAGAATAAAGATAAATGAAATTAGATTCAAATAATTAATTAACTAGGATACATATAAATAATCAAATTGCAAACCCAATAACTTCTTATATGAAGATTGTAATACGCTAATAGGATAAAGATAAGCAAAATAAACACACAATTGCCTGGTGGCATTTCCCAAACACTTATACTACTCTACTTTATACTGCCCTCTCACTTCCTAGACGCTTACGCTCATGTGGTTTTCTTGCTATTGCACAAGTTTTGGGAATTGAAAATCTGTTGCCTTTGGCAAATATTTTTCTGTCCTCAATATATGGTTTTCTTGATATAAAGCACCATAAGCACTTTATCTTTTCGTCTTTAGTTTTTTTTTATCCCAAACTTCCTTAGGAATAGGGTACCCTTTTAAATTGGATGAAAGTACATAATTACCTTCTCCATGTAACGCCCTCCTCAGATCTAACATTTGGAGTGTTGAAACATTGCAGATTTTTTCAATCAAATCTGGCAATTTTTGAGGTTTCCAGTCAATAGTTAGTTTAAGAATGTGGTTCAGTGACTCGCAATTGTTGTTAGTCAACAACTTATCCATTTTAGCCTTTGTGTGAGGAACACACACATAATTCCACAGAGAAGATTTTAAACTGCAATCAAAATATTCTTTGAACTTTGGGTATTTGGAAAAGTACCAAATGAGATTGTTGATACCTGTTTTAAACTTTTCCTCACAGTCACTTCTAACTAGTCCATTTGTACCAAAAATTTTCTTTAGGATAATAATCCTTTCGGTGGTCGTACAACCAATAATATCAGTCAAATAGCGTCTAACATTTTCCTTTAGGTGGTTGCTGCACAATAAGAGTGTTGCATTCGGAAGACAACACATAAGTGCCTTTCTTAAAGCTTTTTCTTGATTACTTCCAATCATTACGTTCGCGTTATCAATATAGTCTCCTAGTTGGGTTCTTAGGTTGTAGAGAAATGTTGTGTAAGTTTTATATTCACCATCCCAGTGTAAATACATAGGTCCGAGAAATATAGGGTTGTTTGATGTTTCCTTTTGTATTACATTTGTGTTCTTGTAAACAATTGTCGTTAGATAACAAGGGCCAAGATTGAAGGTCCTGTCAACACCGATGACAAAAGGGTTGTCTTTTCCGGCAGCACACAAATGTTGCTTGAAATCTTCCAATTGCTCCTTGGAATATAATACCATACAGGGGACTTTGTCCTGTTTATGAATTATCTCCTTTACATATTCATGACCGTCTAACATGCAAATTACAGTTAAAAGATCATCTGCAACATTGTGCCTATGGATAGGCTTACATTCCTTTTTCCTCTCATTGTATTTTTTATTCCTTATTTGCTTGAAGTCTCGTGGGGCTAAATCTGAATCTTCCATGAGCATATTTTGATAAACCTCTCGCGGAGGATGGCTCTTAACCATCTCAGTGTCATAATATATTTTGGACACTACTGGGCTCTATCATATCTACACTTGAAACTGTGTATGGAGTCAGCCTCCACCACATCACTTCCTAATGCATTCCATTTGTCAACCACTCTGACACTAGAAAAGTTCTTTCTAATATCTCTGTGGCTCATTTGGGCACTCAGTTTCCACCTGTGTCCCCTTGTGTTAAATAGACTGTCTATATATATATATATATATATATATATATATATATATATATATATATATATATATATATATATATATATATATATATATATATATATATATATATATATATATATATATATATATATATATATGTGTGTGTGTGTGTGTGTGTGTGTATCATACACAATATACACGTGTACACTGCATGACTCACTGCTTGCCCCATGTGTTACGGACCCGAATCCAGCGTCCGAGCACGGAGCAGTGACGACCGCGCCATCTGTGGGTCAGCTCCCGAAACCCCCACCAAATGGACGACGACACCTGGTGAGGACGAAGTGTACCGACCACAAGGGCCAGTTTCCAGTCCTGTGCAGCTCACAACACCGCCGCTGCTGATCTCTGGTGAGGTGGTGCTCAGACGACAACGCCATCTATGGAGTGGATATGTCAGGCGTTTGTGTCTGAGCCTGTAAGTGAGGTGCTTTAGTGTGTCCCTGTTATTGATGACGTGTCTACTTACAGAGTCGACCTGGGACTGCTGTAAGGGAAGTTGAGTCAGTCTACCCAAGGCAGCCGTCCCCATACCTTGTGCTTTGCTGCAGCAGCTGTGAGTCGCCTCCCGGAGGAACACTGTGGTGTTACCCTGCCAGTGAAGTGGCAGTAGAAGGATTGTCGTACCCGGGACCGACTGCTGGAGACGATTGACCACTGGGGTATTGAGGACAGGAGAGTGATTTGTGGTATCACACGAGGCTCCTGACTAGGGCGCTACCCTAGTATCGCTCGTGGAGTGGCCTGACCAGCGTTGCTGATCCGGAACCTGCCAGCTGTTCTGCTGGACTTGTGGTTGACGGCCTCCACGGCGGTGCCGCAGTGGAACTGTGTTTTGGCTGGCCTGTGTTTGGGGTAGACTCAGCTTGATCGAAGGATTCGTCAAGAGACCACGAAAGCACCGAGGACCTGGCACCGAGAGGATCCAGCGTCTTCAGGAGAAGACGACCATGTATATACTTCCCCTGTGTAATGTTAATACCCCTCCCCCTGTGTAACTTTTATATATTACTTATTGGTGAAGGTAATTATAAGCTTAAGTTTTTGCCTTTCTTTCCCTTCCCCTTTTATTTTACTTGCGTCACGGATCTCATCCCTTGAAAGCCACTACTGGCTTGGAGCCGGATTCCGTTCCTCTAACGACATCAGAGTAAGAACCCAGTTGCGACCCGAGAGGGCCGTAACACCATGTCCCCTCGTTCTGTTATTATTCCGTGTGGACATTTCATCTATTTCTATTCCTGTCAATTCTCCTGAGTATTTTATACGTTCTTATCATATCCCCCCCCCTCTCCCCTCTTTTTTTCTAGTGAAGTGAGGTTCAGTTCTTTCATGAGCTCTTCAAATCTCATCCCTCGTAACTCTGGAACAAGCCTCGTTGCAAACTTCTGAACATTTTGCACTTTTCTTATGTGTTACATCAGGTGGGGGATTCAATGATGGCACAGCATACTCTAAGACTGGTTTCACGTAGGCAGTGTAAATCATCCCTCCTTAGGTTTCTGTATGATGTTCAAACTTTCGCCAGTGTAAGCTGGCGAACGAATTCATGTATGCTGTTGTCATTATCCTATTTATATATGCCTCACGAGTTAGATTAAATGTTACGTCCACTCCCAGGTCCCTTTTTCGAATCGTCACAAGTAGGCAGTTCCCCTTCATTGTGTACTGTCTTTTTGGTCTCCTATCACCAAATCCCATTTCCATAACTTTACATGTGCTCGTGTTGAACTCCAGTAGCCATTTCTCTGACCATCTTTGCAACCTGTTCAAGCTCGGTGGATCCTTCAATCCTCATCTGTCACAAATCTTCTCATTAATTTTGCGTCATCCGCGAACATTGACTGCTCTATTCCTGTAAATGTGTCATTATTTAATGTATATTAGAAAAAAAATTGGTCCCAGTACCAATCTTTGAGGTACTCCACTCGTTACTCTTCGCCAGTCCGTCCTCTCGTCCTTTACCGTTACTCTCTGGCTCTTTCCTGTTAGGTTGTTCCTTATCCATGCTAGGTCCTTTCCGCTTACTGCCGCCTGCCCCTAAAGCTTAAATAGTAGCCTCATGTGCAGTATTGTATCAAAGGCATTTTGGCGGTCCAGAAATACGCAGTCTGCCCATCCTTCTCTGTCCTGCCTTATTCTCATTATTTTATCATAGAATTCCACAAGGTCTGTTAGGCATGATTTCCCATTCCAAAACCCATGTTGGAGTTTGTTTACAAACCTAATTTTCTCAAGGTGTGTAATAAGTCTTAGCCTAATTATTCTTTCAGGTATTTTGCAGGGGATGCTTGTCAGTGACACAGGTCTATAGTTAAGTGCCTCCTCCTTATCCTCTTTCTTGAAAATTTGTACATTTTCCTTCTTCCAGCAACTGGACAAGTCTACCGACATAAGTGACTCATTAAAAATCCTTGCTAGAGACACGCTGAGGGTCTGCGCTGCCTCTTTTAGTATCCACGGTGGTAACTTGTGGCTAATCATGGTGGTAACCAATGGCTTTAGTTCCATCCAGTGTTGTCAGCTGGTAATCTTGCTTTATTTTGGGTAATCTCTTTTAAGAATGGGAGCTGCACAGGCTCGGTTGTGAACACTCCATGGAAACTGGCATTCAGTGCCTCGGAGATTTCCTTGTCACTTTCTATATATGCCTCTTCTGTTTTCCTTAGTCTTGTCACTTGGTTGTTCACCAACATTTTCCTTCTTATATGGCTGTGTAGTAATTTAGTTTTTTCGCTTTGATCGCAATATCGTTCTCATAATTTCTTTCCAATACTCTTCTTATGTTAATGTAATCGTTCCCAGCTCTGCTGCATCTGATCCTGTTGTCCTCTGTCTTTTGTCTTCTGTACTTCCTCCACTCCCTCCTGCTTCTCATTTTTGTTTCATGACACTGTCTATTAAACCATGGGTTATTATATTCCCTCCCTCCTGTGTATTTGTGTGTGTGTGTATTATTCACCTAGTTGTATTCACCTAGTAGTGTTTGCGGGGGTTGAGCTTTGCTCTTTCGGCCCGCCTCTCAACTGTCAATCAACTATTTACTAACTAATTTTTCCCTACATCACATACACACACATCCCCAGGAAACAGCTCGTGACAGCTGACTAACTCCCAGGTACTTATTTGCTGCTAGATAACAGGGGCATTCAGGGTGAAAGAAACTTTGCCCATTTGTTTCTGCCTGTTGCGGAAATCGAACCCGCACCACAGAATTACGAGACCTGCACGCTATCCACCAGGATACCAGGCCCCTACACAAGGCTACCAGGTCCCTGTGTACTCACCTAGTTGTACTCACCTAGTTGTGCTTGCGGAGGTTGAGCTCTGGCTCTTTGGTCCTACCTCTCAACTGTCAATCAACATGTGTACAGGTTCCTGAGCCTATTGGGCTCTATCATATCTACACTTGAAACTGTGTATGGAGTCAGCCTCCACCACATCACTTTCTAATGCATTCCATTTGTCAACCACTCTGACACTAAAAAAGTTCTTTCTAATATCTCTGTGGCTCATTTGGGCACTCAGTTTCCACCTGTGTCCCCTAGTGCGTGTGCCCCTTGTGTTAAACAGCCTGTCTTTATCAACCCTGTCAATTCCCTTGAGGATCTTGAATGTGGTGATCATGTCCCCCCTAACTCTTCTGTCTTCCAACAAAGTGAGGTTTAATTCCCGTAGTCTCTCCTCGTAGCTCATACCTCTCAGCTCGGGTACTAGTCTGGTGGCAACCCTTTGAATCTTTTCCATTTTAGTCTTTTGCTTGACTAGATATGGACTCCATGCTGGTGCCGCATACTCCAGGATTGGTCTGACATATGTGGTATATAATGTTCTGAAAGATTCCTTACACAAGTTTCTAAAGGCCGTTCTTATGTTAGCCAACCTGGCATATGCTGCTGCTGTTATCCTCTTGATATGAGCTTCAGGGGACAGGTCTGGCGTGATAACAACCCCCAGGTCTTTCTCTCTCTCGGACTCTTGAAGTATTTCATCTCCCAAGTGATACCTTGTATCTGGTCTCCTGCTTCCTACCCCTATCTTCATTACATTACATTTGCTTGGATTAAACTCTAACAGCCATTTGTTCGACCATTCCTGCAGCTTGTCCAGGTCTTCTTGAAGCCTCAAGCTGTCCTCCTCTGTCTTAATCCTTCTCATAATTTTGGCGTCGTCAGCAAACATTGAGAGGAATGAGTCTATACTTTCTGGGAGATCATTTACGTATATCAGAAACAGGATAGGTCCAAGTACAGAGCCCTGTGGGACTCCACTGGTGACTTCACGCCAGTCTGAGGTCTCACCCCTCACTGTAACTCTCTGCTTCCTATTGTTTAGGTACTCCCTTATCCACTGGAGCGCCCTACCAGTTACTCCTGCCTGTTTCTCTAGCTTATGCATCAACCTTTTATGGGGTACTGTGTCAAAATCTTTCCGACAGTCCAAAAAAATGCAGTCCGCCCACCCTTCTCTTTCTTGTTTAATCTTTGTCACCTGATCGTAGAATTCTATCAATCCTGTAAGGCAAGATTTACCCTCCCTGAACCCATGTTGATGGGTTGTCACAAAGTCTCTTCTCTCCAGATGTGTTACTAGGTTTTTTCTCACAATCTTCCCCATCACCTTGCATGGTATACAAGTTAAGGATACTGGCCTGTAGTTCAGTGCCTCTTGTCTGTCACCCTTTTTGTATATTGGTACTACATTAGCAGTCTTTCATATTTCTGGTAGGTCCCCCGTTTCCAGTGACCTACTATACACTATGGAGAGGGGTAGGCAAAGTGCTCCTGCACACTCTTTCAATACCCATGGCGAGATTCCATCCGGCCCAACAGCTTTTCTCACATCCAGCTCCAATAGGTGCTTCTTGACCTCATCATCTTGTAATTTTGAACCTATCCAAGGTCACCTGGTTTGCTGCCATCTCTTCTAGCGCCGCGACATCTCCCTGTTCTATTGTAAAGACCTCCTGGAACCTTTTGTTGAGTTCTTCACACACCTCTTTGTCATTCTCTGTGTACCTGTCCTCGCCCACCCTAAGTTTCATCACCTGTTCCTTCACTGTTGTCTTCCTCCTGATGTGACTGTATAGTAGCTTGGGTTCGGTCTTGGCTTTATTAGCTATATCATTTTCATACCTTTTCTCAGCTGCTCTTCTCACACTGACATACTCGTTACTGGTTCTCTGGTATCTCTCTCTACTTTCTGGTGTTCTGTTATTACGGAAGTTCCTCCATGCCTTTTTGTTCTGCTCCTTTGCTTTCATACATTCCTTATTAAACCACGGATTCTTCCTTTGCTTCTCTGTTTTTTCCTGTCGGGCTGGGACAAACCTGCTTACAGCCTCCTGACATTTTTGGGTGACATAGTCCATCATGTCTTGTACGGACTTGGTTCCGAGTTCTGTGTCCCAATGTATATCCCATAGGAATTTATTCATTTCCTCATAGTTTCCCTTTCAGTACGCCAGCCCTTTGGTTCCCAGTGTTTTTTTGGGGGTGATAATTCCCAGCTCAAGCAGGTACTCAAAGCTCAATACACTATGATTACTCATTCCCAAGGGGGCTTCCAACTTAACTTCCCTTATATCCGACTCATTTAGGGTAAATATCAGATCAAGCAAGGCTGGTTCATCCCCTCCTCTCATTCTTGTCGGTCCCTTGACGTGTTGACTTAGAAAGTTTCTTTTTGCCACATCCAGCAGCTTAGCTCTCCATGTGTCTATGCCTCCATGTGGGTCTCTGTTCCCCCAATCTATCTTCCCATGGTATCTTCCTTCCATCTGTGTGTGTGTGTGTGTGTGTGTGTGTATGTGTGTGTGTGTGTGAGGGGGGGGGGTGAATAAATATATATCAATATATAAATTAAAAAGCATGAAAGCATGCTTGTGTGTTGATCCACAGCCTTGACCGAGGACTTTAGTGTTTCTCCTCAGTTGTTGACACCAAACACATGCAAGCCATTTTTACGGGTAAAGTTTAGTGCCAGCAAACATCTTAATTGTTCTTTAGATTCTTTATTTCTGGAATGTTCCTGTTAATACTATTAAGTAAATAAATGATTTACTAGTCTCACTCAGTAAAAATAAATTAATAATTTTTAGTTGTATTGAAACAAATACGCTAAGCTATATTTCTTTAGATATATGTTGCCGGCTGTCTTAAATATAGAGCACAAACTGTCCTTTAAACATTCGTGAAGAAAATGCTTAAATCTTCAACTGTTTGTGTGAATTTTCCGCTATGTATACTTATATTGAGCATCCTCATCCCTGGATAATGAGTCCGCACTACTGTGTTTTTCCCTGCTCGTTCTTGTATCTTTAAATGATATTGAATATGTTCATCCATCTATTTGTTCTTGGTGATTCTTAATCCTTATCATCCAGACCAGACTGCCGTTGTCAGTAAAAATTATAAATGGCCGTCCTAAGACATAGTGTCGAAAGAGCCTGGTGAAACGAAAATCTGCTAATAACTCTTTTTCTTCTAATGGTACCTTCTTTATTCCAGGGTAAATTGGAAACTAGCATATATGATAACCTTTTCCTGGCCATCCTGAATATGCAAGAATTCTGCACCTATCGCCCAGTCTTAGGCGTTGGTATCCAGAATAAAGGAGTCATGTCCATTTGGTAGCGTCAAGACAGAGGCTGTGATTAAAACCTTAATACCTGCAAAGACCTCGTGGTGTTCATTTACCCAATCAAACTCGTTTACTCCTGTTAATGCATATAGAAGGGCTGCTAGTGTTGCGAATCCTTTTATAAATGCCCGATGGTAGTTAGCCAATCCTAAAAATCTTTCCACATCTTTTGAAGATCTCAGGGTTGGCCATCTCACAACTGCCTCTATGGTCTTTTGCCCCAGTTCGAGCCCTGTCTTGCTGATCTTTCTATCCAAAATCTCTACTCGCTTCTTGAAAAGGGTACATTTCTGTTGCTTAAGTTGCAAATCATCAGTTCGAAATCTCTGAAAAAACTATGCTAGGTTAGAATAGGGATTTTGGAATGAATCACCCAGCACCAAGATATCATCAGAGAAGGTTAGCACTGTTTACCAGCACAGTACTCACAACATCAAGTTCATTACTTTGGCATAGGTAGCCGGAGCATTGCAGAGGCAAAAAGCCATTTTCCTATTAACAAATCCACAAGGGCCGTGACGAGGGTTCGAACCTACGTCCAAGAGGATCCCAGACGTTGCCTTAATCGACTGAGCTACGACATGGTAAAAAAACTGCAACCGGGAAATCATCCTGATTTACCAACGGAACCTGCAGTCTCTCCGAGACACAAACCAGGGTTTTGTGCAATTTCCCCATGCACCCGAGCTATGTAAATAGGCTGTTCTCCCTCTTCGCCCTTACTTCATTACACACAGAAATCACAATAGCGTGATACATCAAATGACCAATTTTCTGTGTGTAATGAAGTAAGGGCGAAGAGAGGAGAACAGTCTATTGACATAGCTCGGATGCACGGGAAAATTGCGTAAAACTCGGGTTTGTGTCTCGAAGAGACTTCAGGATCCGTTGGTAAATCAGGATGATTTCCCGGTTGCAATTATTTTACCATGTCGTATCTCAGTCGATTAATGCATCGTCTGGGATCCTCTCGGACGTAGGTTCGAACCCTCGTCATGGACCTTGTGGATTTGTTTATTTGATGCGTCACGTTAGTGCGATTTCTGTGTACCATTTTCCGGAATTCAAATAGTCCATAATTGGTAATAAATGGCGTCTTCTTGTGATCTTCCTCGGCTATATTTATTTGATATTAAGCGGAATTGGCATCTAATTTACTGAACCATTCATTTTCAGCCAATGTATCTAAACACTCATCCACTAAAGGAAATGGGTAAACATCTTTTATTGTGCAGGCGTTTATTCGCGGTGATCTACACACAATCGAACAGACGCATCCCTTTTTCTGATTAATACTGGTACTGATGCCCACTCATATATTGAGTGTGCATCAGTACCAGTCATCAGTGGGCATCAGGTATAAAATACCTGCATTCACCATGCGCTGAAGGTGTTTTTTCTCCTCCTGCGCAAAGCATGCTGGTGTACGTCGTGTCTTCTGTTGTATTTGTCGGACATTACCTGTGTCAATATGATGACAGACATACGGTCTACGACATCCGGTCATTGAAGGACCGGATGTCGAACTCACTTGAGGAAAAAATGTCCTGAAAGGTCCATAAAAGTTGGATCAGCTGGTTTATTTCCTCCTTTGTCAACACTTCTTCAATACCCTGTAACATATTGGCCATATTGGGTTGTGGTTTGCTTTGAGGTTCCTCTTTTAATTTTCTCATTTATCTGACTGACGCGTTTGGGTAGGTCCTAGATATAATTTCCTGTGTTAACTTTAGGTTGGCTACATGCAATTCTCTCTTCAGTGTGGAATTTCGTTCTCTCACGTTTAGTATGCATTCATTCAATGCCCTCATATCCTGGTGTAGCGTGAGGATCAATAACAACTACCCATCTCCCAAGGGTTCCACCACACACTGGGACATAGCCCAGTCTAGTTCACACTTTACTTTGGTAACAGAACAGGGTGGAATAACAGTATACTGTGACAATCCTACTTTAGCCACACAAAGTTTTGGGCTAGGGTCGGGTAATTCTTCTATCCCAAACTGCATGGAAATAACACGCCCCTATAGTATCATTTTGACTTCTCCTGGACGATACTAACATCTTGGCTTTTCTTAAATCATGGTGATAACCAAATACCCAATAACATAATGTCTTCAACTGGTGCTACGTATACCTTTACTCTATACCACTGGCAAGCAATAAATAATATAAGTGGGCCTACCAACGTTCCCGGGATACGCATATGTTTCACAGCCGTGTTCAGGGTTATTTGTCATATCACCGGTGGGGGCTGTTGCAGCTGCTGATGATTCTCATAAGAGATAATGGTAACCTCTGCAGAGGTATTAACTATTACTTTCCCTTCTACGTCCTCCATCTCCACTGGGATACAAAACATGGCACCTGATCTCAGTTGTTTGATATTTATCTGCTTTATCTCCTCCACATCCCGCTCCTTTGTTTCCGTATCCTTACTAAATCCCTCTGCTTCTCCTAAAAAAGAGGTAGAGGCATATCAGAAGAGGTTTTCTCTTCTGAAGAAGTGGTATCATCTACCTGAGTTATCTCTATTGTGATAGTGTAGCTCTACCTGTATACCCTCCTGATGGACCTCCGTTTCTTAATGCTGATCGTGCTGTTCCTTTTGCTGGAGCTCACAAGCGATGCGTGCCATGGTGCCATGTTATATGGTACCAGGTGCCATGTTATTAAGGGAGCCGGTCGGCCGAGCGTACAGCACGCTGGACTTGTAATCCTGTGGTCCTGGGTTCGATCCCAGGGGCGGCGAGAAATCATGGGCAGAGTTTCTTTCACCATATGCCCCTGTTACCTAGCAGTAAAATAGGTACCTAGGTGTTAGTCAGCTGTCACGGGCTGCTTTCTGGGGGTGGACCGGGGGGACCGGGCCGCGGGGACACTAAAAACTCCGAAATCATCTCAAGATAACCACAAGATATAGCGATGGTATCTACCGTGTTCATCCTGTCGTTTTAAGACGAGACGCCCCCTGACTTTTCTGACATTATCTTGTAGGACTGCTTACTTTATGTGTGGTCATCCTTTAGCGACGGATGGTTCCTGCTGGCTCCTAATGTTTGGTAATGCCAATCCGTCCACGCTTCCGGCCTAATCACACATAGCGGCCTTTTATTGACTGGGTCAGATGTAAACCTATTGAGCCGACCCGATCGGGTTTAAAGAAGACATTTTTCGTCGTTAAATGAAACTTATGGTTTGATGTCATAATTTTCCCCTTACCTGGTTACATCCTTCATATTCACCCTCGCTTCCCGAACAATCCCTTACATAATGACCTTCTCCTCTATATTCGAAACATTGGTTGGGCTGCCTGGGTGACGAGCTATGGCGGTAACGCGGAGACAAAACAGCCGTTGTGAGACGTCACAAACCTATCACACATTGTCCAGTTTTTCTCCAAGACTAGAGATTCCGTCCCCAATCTCGGAAATTCCCGTCGCCAATCTGTTCAATTTCCCATCCATACCATTAGAAGGTGTTGAACACGACTCTGCTCCTGGTTGCAGTAGAGAGGTATTCCCTCGCCCCAAAGGGCTAGTAGACAGTGATGTGCTGGGAGACTTCATGAGAGTACGTGGGCGGTACTAAAAATTACATTAATACGAGCTGGTTATTCGTATCGTAAGAATCTGCCCAAAGTATTCACCCGCACCGCGGGTCCCCAAGAGAAGTACATATGGGAACCGTACCTGGAGGAACCAGTGGACCCATAAATATCAATAGCGTTATGTTGAAAATTTTGCGCCTGATTGATAGCCTCCTCCATTGAAAAAAGCTTAGCATTGGCAATATATTTTGCCAGGTCTTTATCATGTAAACCTTTGCCGAAGTACATTATCATTATTTTTGTCTGCTTCCAGAAGAGGTGTTTTTTTTTCAGCTCGATGAACCAAAGACAACCTTGTCTGCCTAATTGACGAATTCCTCATACGATTTCAGATGGGTCGGCATAAGTTTCATCATGGCCATTTCTTCAAAGCGCCGGACAAGTTTATGCTTCATGCATGTATAGTCTATGGATGGGTCCTGGTCGAGTAAACATATGAAAAAATTGCCCGTCTTACCTTTTAAATACCACCCTAACTGTATCAGTGATGTTAAGCTAGACCAGTCCTTTTTAAAGGCATAAGATGTACAACGACGATAGAATGTCGCCCAATCTATCCTCCAATCATAATCCAACTTCCAGGGAGGAAGTCGGAAGCAGTATCGATATGGCAGCCCTGCTGTTGATAGCTGGGCCGCCTCCTGGGGGAAGTGGAGTCATCTGAATCTGAGTCTTGAGAACTAGCAGATGAACGTCGATGGACTGGACGTCGAGTAGGAAGAGACGACCAATGAGGTCTCTGCCAAACAAATGGTGGCCCTCCATACCATGAATAACTAGTGGTGGAGACCCTTGTCTAGTCTACCTGCGTCCAGCAATTCCTCTAGAAGAAACAGAGGCACACCCGTCGCACACCTAGAATATGGATCTGCGCGCATGTGGGTGCTGATCTATGTGGGGCTAGGCCCGTGTCAAAAAAGAGACCGAAGCCAAAAGGGCAGGCGTGACCCCTATGACCGTGAATGTCATATATAGTGCCAGTAATAATCAAGCAGCTGCGTCTAAAACTGACAATTAGCTTAGCCATATTATCCGACACCGCAGGCAGAGTCGGATAATATACATGGAATGTATACATTCCATACATGGAATGTTGCTATATTTATCTTGATATGTGACATGATGTAAGAGTGAAAAGTCATAGCTCAGAAATGTAGAATGTAGAATGTACACAAACAGCCAAGCTGTTAAAATGACACTAAATGATGCCACTAAAATATGCCATTAAATTAGACAATAGGACTAACAAGGTAATGGACCATAATTCTAAAATATACAGAAACTAGAGTTGTCTGCATCTGCCACATAGTGAGACCACGCTTGGTTACCAAGTGCGGAAATTGCTGGAGTATTTCATCGGAGCATTTACAGTTCAACGTTGTATGTATGGAAAGTGAGTGACAGGCTGGCCTTAAATGAGTACATATATATCTCTTGTTCTCATGGTATTTCCTTCTGTTGATATAGGATCAACCGTCCGATCTGCAGTTATCTCGTTATCACCTGTAACAGGTGAGAGTTCAACCGGTCAGTTGTCGGTACATCCGTCTGAGTGACACTGCATTCGTCACTGTCACTGGTATAGGTGTTATACACACACCACACACATTTAGTATTGGTTATACTTTTGTGCAATTGAGTTGTAAGGTGTTGTTATTGTCATTCCTGTGTCTGAATGATACAATGCAATTTTATATTCTTTCCAGACATCAGTGGCAGAATAAGTCATTGAGTGTTGTGTCTTGGTGACTCCTGTATGTTATTATAGCTTTGTCATTTAGTGATTTTAGTGTTGCGAGACATCGTAGTGTTTTGCTTGTGTTATCATACAGTGTTCAGCATAATTATTATTCTTTGTTAGATGTCTGTGTGACAGAAGATTTAAAGTAAAGACGTAATAAAAATTTTCTTTGATTTGTTACTGTCTGTGTGACAGTGTTAACGTGATTACTTATTGATTGTTACTGTTGGCGTGACAGTGTTAACGTGATTACTTATTGATTGTTATTGTCGGCATGACAGTGTTAACGTGATTACTTATTGATTGTTACTGTTGGCGTGACAGTGTTAACGTGATTACTTATTGATTGTTATTGTCGGCATGACAGTGTTAACGTGATTACTTATTGATTGGTACTGTTGGCGTGACAGTGTTAACGTGATTACTTATTGATTGTTATTGTCGGCGTGACAGTGTTAACGTGATTACTGATTGATTGTTACTGTTGGCGTGACAGTGTTAACGTGATTACTTATTGATTGTTATTGTTGGCGTGACAGTGTTAACGTGATTACTGATTGATTGTTATTGTCGGCGTGACAGTGTTAACGTGATTACTGATTGATTGTTACTGTCGGCGTGACAGAAGGATTAACGTAATAATCCTAGATTTGATTGCAGTCCAAGTGACAAGTGTTAACGTAATTAATTAACTGGTTGAAGGTTTGTCTTAGTGATAAGTGCTTTATTGTTAATTGTAATTGTTGTGTTTTCATCATTGTTGATTGCCACTGCAAGGGTTGAGTGGAGTTGAGTTCAAGTGTTTACTAATGTTCAGTTAGTTCACTTTGTTCCTTTTGCCCATGAAAGAGGGCTAAATACTAGGTCTCGTGAATACCAGACAGAGTGGTGGGACAGTGTCCTGCTGTAGTTGGTACTGTTTAGCTTTTGAGTAACTCAGGAATTAACGTAGCATAACGTTTTTATTACCGTGTATTAGTAAGTTTATTGAATAAATTGTTATTGTTACAAAAAGTGTCTGTTATCCAACAATATTTGATGAGTACTGTCCCGTTATTTTGCTCTGCTACAGCTACTTCTGAATTCTTGAATTTTAACAGGAGTATCCATATTTGCATTGGTTATACTTTATGTATGCATGATTAACTCGATCCACTCACAAATGCAAGCATTCAGCTTCTTTAATCTCAATTATTCAGTGTTCAAAATAGACTTAGTTATGAAAAGAAAGCTTAATATACATTCTGTAGAAAGGCAGAGAGTAAGGGGTGACATGAACGAAGTATTCAAATGGATGTAAGTGTATAAAGAGCATATTTAAGGTGTTAATATGCAAAAATATAGAACATGAAAAATAGGTACCAATTAGATAAATTTATATTCTGACAAAATTTTTTGGCAAATTATTTATTTTTTGAATTTAACAGGTTTAAACTTTGGGATCATGCCCACAGCTTCAAACACTAAATAATAATTTGGTGTGAGAATCCATTTGCTGCCATCTAGATTTATTTCTCAATTGAGGAGCGAACGACCTAGTGATTGGAGTACCAAGTAGTTGGACCTCGGCGTTTGCTCTCGCCTCCTAAATTACTACAGAAAAGTAAATTAGGTATTATCGCACCCACTCTGGGGCAACGATTGGTGCAGGGAAAATTGGAACTTTCACTCTTTCCTTTCATTGGAAAATTGACTGGGTGCCAATCCTTAACTGTAGCCTCTATTCACCCAGCAGTGAATGGGTACCTGGTTGTTAAACGATATGGCTGGTCATATTCCAGAGGAAAATTAGGATTAAGGACCTGCCCGAAACACTATGCGTGTTAGTGGTTTTACAAGAATGTAAGAACTCTTGTATATATAAATAAAAAAATAAATAAAATATCTATTTGATATTCCAAGAGTGCGACATAACCAAACTAGAAATCCTCTGCAAATCAAAGGACTCTAAATGTGAAATGACATTTCCAATCATGTCAAAGACTGTCCCTTTTTCAGTTAGTTTAAGAGAAATACCAAGTACTACATAATCCACTCCATGTAATTTACCTTACCTTCTAAATGCTAACCTATGTCTTGATATTTTCAAACAATGCTTATTATTGACCAACATATATAACTGCTTATATATGCCATGTATAAACTTGTACAAAAACAGGTATACAATTTTTTTAGTCTGTTTATTTAGTTAAAATTACTTCTGCTGATCTGATGCAATTTCTGCAACAGCCATTTGATTGGCCATTTGATTTTTAACGACATGTAACCAAATACTTAAGTAATATTGCTTACTAGTGTTGGAAAGAGAGTTTAAATAATCCAGATTTTAGTAATAATGTTTATATTGTTGTAACTACTTTACAAATAGGTTATGTATCTGCCTTCCAAAACACTGGAACTCAATTCGCATAACAAGTAGTGAGGACCAATATGGGGGTGGAGGGGAATTTCCCAGCAGGTAAATATATTTATTTGAATTATTATATTAGAATGGACTGTATTAAACGAAGTGAACTGTATTACTCAATTAACTTTTACAGGGAGTTACACTGGCACATATTTGGGGGATTTATTCAATGTGAATTATAATCAATAGTTATAGTTAAAGAAATTATTATGGTATTAGTAACTAACTACTGAAAACTATTGTAAGTCTTAGCTGATAAGGAAGTTACGACATGAATCATCAGAAGAGTCAGTTAAGGCAAGTGTCTCGTCGCCGAGCATCCGAGTCTTGTGTCGCTTCTGAAGTTAACCTTTGGCTTTCAGCGGATCACCTCTATTTGCTGATATTTCACATTGTAAACACAGTAAGGCTAATATTCTCGTAGCTAATCACAATCAGTAGTAGTGAACACCTGACTAGACATGTTCTTACCTTGGATGTTTAAACTGCATGCGATATAACTGCTCGGTCACTCATATGCCTTAAAACATGGCCATATAATTGATGTTGAGCTAATATGACCGACCGGATACTGTGTGTCTTGGAGTTTGAGAGTTGCAGCAGCGTTGGAACGTTGTAGAACCACGGATGACGTCGAAGTCCGTCCTTACTAAATTTTCTTCCTTCGTGTAGGAGAGTTTTCCTTCGCCATTTCTCTGCACACGCACAAGTGTGTTCCCTCCTCTCGAGGTGTGCGCCATAAGAATAGTCACGTCACTTCACTCGTTTAATAATTAGAACAATTAGGCGTTGTTTTACGCTTTAACGAATTAATTATAAATCCAGAAAACAATTTCATATTGTTCCTAATGCTGGACTAGAAGTTTTTGAGTTTTAAAGTATATTTAATATACGTTGAACTCATGGAGTGACTATTCCACCGGCAGTGACTTAACATTCACAATTGTGGTAATTTTACCTCGGGTGGAAGATTACTTTAATTTTCTCCAAACTTTAGTTAATTCCAGTCTAAAGTAATAATTGCAAATTAAATCAAATTATTGTAGATTGGATTTATTAAGAGTTAAGGAAGGAAATAATCACCGCATGGTCTTTGGTGGCCGACGCATCCGCCCGCCTCGGATTCTAGGAAACTTTTGGTATTTCATTGTTAGAAATTTAAATTGTTAATAAAAATTATTTCCTGACACAACGTATTTATCTTGTGGTGCCAGGGGTTAGTACTCTGGGTGTCGGAAATTTCCAACAAGCATAACTTTTGGGAAATGCATAATTGGTTTAATTTCAAAATCATGGATTTGAATAAACTTATGTTTATTTTTATTTGATGAACAAACTAATTTCACTTTGTATATTTATTTTTACGTTGTCATGAATTTATATCTACCATTTAAACCTAAAAAAAATTTCTTTGGTCTTCAATAACAAAATCTTTAGACATTGACAGGTCTTTCATACACAAGGTACGACTGCATGGAGTGTTTGCACAGATGCAATCTTACAGCCTTCAATCAAAGATATTTATTTCTGGTGTGGTGTTCAAGGATTCTATTACATCAATCAAGGAAAAGTTTTTGATCAAGATTAACAAATAAAAACAAGTTTTGTACGTGTAAATAACACAAGAGAATGTTTGGAGGGTGTGTTTGATATGTATGTTTAAGGATTTAAACAGAGGGAAGCCTGAATTGCTAACTGAATTAGGATAATAGTGTAATAATAATAATAATAATAATAATAATAATAATAATAATAATAATAATACTGCATGCTATAATTTAAAACCTTTATTACTGAGGAATCGCAAGTAGGACTAAAAAAAGGAGATTTTTTCACCCGCTGCGATATTAACCCTTGGAACCGCCTACCCGATGAAGCCGTAACTCTCAAGATTTTGTTGAACATTAAAATTCAGCTAGAAAATGTCATCAGGACAAATGGCGGGACATTTAACAAACCGCCGGCTTTCTGTCCTCGTCGAGGCCACTAGAGAGTTTGTGTCCCTCTCAGGTAAATTCTTAGGATTATAAACCCATGGAACCGCCTATCCACTGAAGCCGTAAATGCTTAAACTGTTGAATTTCAAAATCCAGCTAGAAAATATCATTAGGACACTTGTCGGAACCGTTGACAAGCCCCCTGCTTTCTGTCCTCGTCAAGGCCACTACAGGGTTAATGGCCCTCGGGTAAATTCAGGTAAATATATTCAATTATTGTCAATGCATCCCGTCTCAATCTTCCGAGCGACAAAGAAAGCTACACAATATCTCTTAGAATTGCATAGAGATTAGGAAACATGTAACATATTTGTTTACTTCAATGTCGGTGCTGACTGTAGAAGTTGAACATAGTTTTACTTCAAAATACAATATATTTATAAGAAAAAACGATATAAATATGTAGCAGATGACGGCCGATGACTTAGCATCATGATTGGCTAAGACAGTAAGATGGACAGTGTTATCTTTTCTCTGATTGGCCAAACGAAAAGCCCTAGTAACATCTATCGAGACAAGTGAACTACATCAAAATTGCTAATAACTGCGAACGAACATCTTCTTGAATCGTACGTATCGTACTTCTTACCGAGTACTTAAGAACCTTCATAGCACAGTGACTTAAGAAGAAATACATGGTTATTCGTGAATCAAGGTCCTTCTTACTAGCGACGCAATAGAACTTTTGACCATATCGAGTCTGGCCACCGAGAACTTAAACCGATTACCGATTAAACTGAACTGGCCACCGATTAACAAAATATCTAGTAGATTTGCATAATAACAATTTACTTGAATTAAGATAATCAATCCTAATCCTTCCCAAGTTATTTTCGTTTCGAGAGGGAATTTTCAGGGGAAAGCGTCAGGTCATTACGACTATAGAGCGCTTGGAAGGGGTCAGGATAAGGATTTGGGTTCGGATGGATGGGAAGGAATGTTGCCCAACCACTTGGACGGTCAGGGATTGAACGCTGACCTGCATGAAGCGAGACCGTCGCTATACCGTCCAGCTCAAGTGGTGGAAATTATAAAAACCACAAAGTTTGTGAAGGAGGTTTTCTAGTGGCATAAACTCAATCTATTCAGTCCACTCTTTGAAGAAATAATTTAATACTAAGTAACTTATAATTAATTTAATAAACAGATAAATAATGATAACTGAAATAAATATACAATTTCTCACTGATAATTTTTTCCACATTTTCTAGCGGGCTGTAACAGAACCCATGGGCACCATTCTTCAAACAAATATATATTTGATATTCCAAAAGTGCAACTTAACCAAAGTAGAAATGCTTTGCAAATCAGGGGACCCAAAATGTGGAATGACCTCCCTAATTATGTCAAAGACTGTCCCTCTCTCAACCAGTTTAAATGAGGAACTAAGTACTACTTCATCAATTCTGTGCAACTCACCTTACTTCCTAAATGTCTAATTATGTTATGCTATTACTGAACATTTATCACTGAACCTGTAAACTTGGTGGTATCTGACTTGTAAAAAAATATTTTTTTCTGTATATTTAGTGAAAATTATTATCTGTTCTTCTATTGCAATATCTGCGTTGCCAATCATATTGTAATTATTGTCAGTTTTTCATATATCTCTACTTCAGTTAATTATTGCGTTTGATCTCAATTTGATTTGAGTCTATTTTTTATTCATATCATGTGGGAAACGCTGCACGTATTTGTGGCTTTAGGAATAATGCTTGCCTTTCCTATACATCCTACGTGTTTCGTGTATCCTATTTATGTATGTATGTCGTTTTTATTAAATAATAATAATTATTATTAATATATTATTACTGAGAAAACCCGTTGGAGCAGTGATGAGGTTCGAACATATGCGGTGGATGTTCCAACTCACACGCCTCTAGCGACTAGACCACGACATGGTATAAGTATTGCAACCTGGAGTTCTGCTGAACACACAAGAACTTTCTGAGGTTTCTACTGAAGCCGGAACATGTTTTTCACACAATCCCCCATGCACTCAGGCTCTGTCATCCAGGACTTGTTCTACCTCTGATGCTCATCTGTCAATACATAGAGAGTAATCAAACTAACGTGACTGCATCATTGAGAAATATTTTCTCACTGATGCAATCACGTTTGTGTGATTACTTTGTTTATATTATTATTATTATTATTATTATTATTATTATTATTATTATTATTATTATTATTATTATTATTATTATTATTATTATTATTATATACACTGGCTGCCTGTCCACTGACTCAATGAAGTATGATTTTTATTTTATTCTTAAGTCTACAAAAGTTAAACTAAATTATTGCAACTTAGCACTGCTCAAGAAAGAGAATATACCCCACTCTTATCAATGTACTGTACTAATAAATGCCTTACTAAAATTAATCCTAACTAATTCCCAAAACATTAATGTATATGCAGCTTTTTTTCCTGATATGCAGATATCCACCGTCTCCCCGTCCCGCCAGAAACGCTTAAAATCTATCAGTTTTCTATACTAACACTTTCTGGGTCAGCCAAAAGCTTAATGCCCACAGGAATATCCGTGAAAATTCCTTTATCTTTTTAATTTTTTGATAAATTCCTTAATTACAGGAATATTCCTGTAAAAAAAAGTTTCGTATGACACCAGGCGATAAGTGTGCCAGGCAATCGTAACAATGAGGACAGTTGAATACTAATGCATGCCAGCCAGTATTGAGACCCAAATTGGATAAAATTGTGTTGTGTTCCAGCTGCCCCGGGCAGAGCAGGGGCGAGATTCACGAAGCAGTTGCGCAAGCACTTACGAATGTGCACACCATTTCGTAATCTTTGACAGCTTTGTTTACATTTATTAAACAGTTTAAAAGCAAGAAAAATTTCCCAATCAACTATTGTTATTGTTATAAACAGCCTCCTGGTGCTTCGGAGCTCATTAACTGTTTAATAATTGTAAACAAAGCCACCAAAGATTGAGAAAAGATGTACAGGTTCGTAAATACTTGCGTAACTGCTTCGTGAATCTGGCCCCTGGTATCCAAACCCCCACTTAACTTAACATCACGCTTTAACCAGGAGTCCCAAGAACAGTGCTAGGTGCCTATAAGGCAATTTATGCAGCGCAGGCATTGAATCCATATCTAGTGAAGCACAAAACAATTGGGCAAGGTCGTCAAGAGGTGTGCTACTAGACGAGCAATTAGGTAAAACCCGAAGTGAGGGGACAGAGTATGAACATTTATACTGCCAGCTCTTAAAGTAGAAATGATCAAGTTTCCCTGAAATGCTTTGCATGATCTGTGGTTTTATAAAAAAAAACTTTATTGTAATCAACCCCAATGAATTCTTTTGCATAAATAAAATATTACAGTATAATTACTTACTGCCTTCCCCTGCACATCTTGGCTGGAGACATGGTTGGCTAATTATCCACAAACTGCACATCCCAACTGGGGCTGTATTACAGTCCTGCTTAAGATTTTAAAACTCTCTTGGGTACACGGGGCAAACATCAGCTTTCTCAGGAAGGTCTCCAATAAGCAGACACCATTTTGCAGAAAAGTTATGGAAAGTTAGAGACAATATTCAGCGACCCTTATTTTGGGCAAACCACAACTGGACTTGAGAATGGTCCAGGACGGACCGAAACGTCTTCGTCCCTTCAACTTCTAGTGTGTGGTCTGGTCAACACAACTGTAATTTACCTAAAAAAAATCAAACATATTCAAAATTCAACATACCATACGAAGATGCCAATGCCGCATCCCTCAACTTGTTTTACAACTCAGTTCTTGGATTTTTTTTCACATAATTCGTGGGTCAAAATAATTTGATGTTTAGAAATTACAATAAAATTCCAAATATTGTTGGAAATGTTATGTGTTTAGCGTCGTTCTGTGTTTAATAATAATAGTGAAGAATGACAAAAAAATGACTATTAAGAGAACAGCTTTTTAAAGAAAGACACGAAAATTAAAAAGTAGAAAGGCTGGATCAACAACAACAAAGAAAAGAAAGACACAGGCAGCCAATCCTTAAGATGATAAGATGAAAGTTTTGTGAGGAATTCGAAAACATTATCAATAGTTCTATAACAATGAAGTGTAACGGTGTTTGTGCCTATCCAGATGCTCATAGCCTTCCTATCTAGGTGCTCATAGCCTTCCTATCCTGGTGCTCATAGCCTTCCTATCCAGGTGCTCATAGCCTTCCTATCCAGGTGCTCATAGCCTTCCTATCCAGGTGCTCATAGCCTTCCTATCCAGGTGCTCATAGCCTTCCTATCCAGGTGCTCATAGCCTTCCTATCCAGGTGCTCATAGCCTTCCTATCTTGGTGCCTTCTTTTGATAATTACTTACTTGTGAGAATCCACCTGCTCCTCCTCCGTAACCTCATTCATCACCATGAACAAAAGCAATCGTGCATATACATACCCACATGCATACATATACTTAAACCACGTACATGCATACACAGGCACATTTACGTGGTTACGTATGTGATTGATTGTTGAAGATTAAGCCACCCAAGAGGTGGCATGGGCATGAATAGCCCGTAATACGTATGTGCATGTCATGGTGCGCGTCGTAATACGAGTAGGATGTCACAGAAATATACAAACATGCATAAAAAAATATGCGCACGTTGGCTCACCGGTGTTTGCGAGGCACCATTAGTGATTGCCCTCTTCTGCGTGGCACTAAAAATTTAACAATGCTTTTAATGTCAGGTTAAGTGAAAGCAAATAGTTTAATTGCTCAAATAATATATGTGCTGCCAGTATAATCGTACCTTGTGTTGATGCGGAAAATATAAAATTTTTGATAGAATCAATACGGCAATCAAACAAATAACATATTATTTGGGTGAAAATAATCAATGTAACAAAATTAAATCCTAGAGTTTAAGAATTCTTCATATATTTTGTTTTGTTCTGTCTGAAGACATATCACGTTCACTTGTTATGTATGTCTGATGCGTTATCTAATATCGACCTTTCTCCCAACCTTTCAATATGGTTTCAGATTTATCTATCTATGTCATTCGTTTTTTTATTATTTGTATGTTTCTTTACATTATTTATGATTTTGTGTTTCCATTTCATCGTCAGTCTCTTAGACAATGCTGGTTTGGAGTTGGCTTAAACGCCGTCAACCACAGGAGGGTTATTAAGGCAACCATTATAGCTTACTAACCAGCAACCAAATATACATTTGTCCAGAATAGAGCCTAAACCAAAACTAAACTGTTATGTGTATATTTATCGTATGGGTTCTATACGTCTATTCGATATCGTTTTTTATGTATGTGGTTTTTACCTTTGGTATATTATTTACTGACCTTGATTCTCGGTCTATTTTTGTGAAAAGAAAAATTTGTTGTACACAAAACTATAATTGTGTTAAGTTCTGCAAATAACATTTCCTAATGAGGATCATCATATTTTTATTTATAATCATTGCATTAATCTAAGAATGTTCGTAAAGCAGGGCTAGGAGCCTAGCTTGACCCAACAAACACAGCTAGGTGAGTTCACACACACAAAAACATGTATATATGTATATCACTAACAACTTTATTGACCCGACCACGGTTCGAGCCCCCCACCGGTCAGGATCATGTATACATAACTAGACCATCAAAGGTAGACACTCAAAATCCAGCCCGTCCTTCTAAGGTTTCCCAACGTCAAGAAACTTTCATACTAAAGTGCCCTGATCCTAACCTACCAGAGGACCCAAAACAGAAAACGGGACGGAATGTAAATTTTGCTAGCCGCTATTATTTTCTAGTTCGACAAATTTTGGCCTTAGGTAGAATATATGTTAAAATGCGACGTTCTTTTAGGAGGACAGGCTGCACAAACAACTCCAAAATAATTGAGAACAGAAGACTTGATTGTTTGATGAAGATTAAGCTACCCAAGAGGTGGCACGGGCATGAATAGCCCGTAAGGGGTAGATTTTTTTTAGTAAATGTATTATGTGTGCTGAGGTCGCATTTAATCGTCAGTCTGCTATTGCGGGGAAAGATACTGCTTGACAGTATTTATGAAGGTGTCCAGCTGTTGGTCCGATCACCTTTTTTTGACCAGAAGAGTGGCAGTGTTGAAAGCTTCACGGTGGTTATTGCAAGATTCAGGGACTCTTAAAGCTTTTCTAAGGTCCGTTGTTGCTTCACATTCCAGGAGATAGTGAAGTAGTTGCTTTTCTGTGATTGTTTGGCAGAAGATGCATTCCTTCTGTTTGGGTTCACC
>NC_091164.1:42761605-42881605 GCF_040958095.1 Procambarus clarkii
TAGGTACGACATATATATATATATATATATATATATATATATATATATATATATATATATATATATATATATTGTGACGGTAACGCGTTGGTGTTCGGCTGTTTAAGGCTAGGGGTATGGCCTCGTCACATAGTTATAAAAAAAAATAGAAAAACTGGAACTTCGTCTGTGGTAAGGTAAGGAGAAGACACACAAAACACAAGTAAACTTTAACAATGAAATTTTAATTACGTTAAATAAATCAAAACATGAATAAAAGGGACAAACAAATTCTTATAATAAAATCAATCAATCAAAAGAATAAGAATAATTAAATGACACAATGAAAAGTTACGTTAAGACAAAATAACATGAAGTGCATTACAAAAATAAAGGTAAGGTGCTGGAATATTGGCTTTAAGCTACCACCTCTCTCAGTATACGCTAACGTCTAGCCGGGAGGAGTGGTAACTGCGAAAGCACAGAATATTCTGAGGTCTGAGGTCGTGGCGACCCCAGGCATCAAGTAGTATGGGGGGGGCGAGTGCAGTTGCAGCCAGACCGGCGACCAATCAGCGGAGCCGGTAGTAAGACAGGTAGTTTGGCGGTTTGAGTCTGAGCAGGTCTCTCTGGCTGCATACGTTTTGCTCTCTGGCAAACCTTGCTGGTGTTGTTGTCGTTGTTGGATATTTCTTCCATAGTAGTTTTATATAATTTTAACGACGTAGTTGTGGGGGGAAGAGCAGGCTCAATCTCTTGAAGGAGATTATCGTCACAACTCTCCCCCGAAGCCTGCGGTTCTGGAAGAAGTACGTCGTTATGTGGTGGAGTATTAGATGGAGTTGCTTCTACTTCAAAAACTCTGGAGAGATCATGGGCTAAGATGTTGTCAGACTCTTGGTATAGCGTGTCTCCAGGTTGAATTTCTGCAGGTAGCAAGCCCATAGTAGAAGACGTTGAGATGAGAAGTGGGCGTGCTGCAGGAGATGTAGGGTGGTGTGGTCCGTATTGATGGTGGACCGAGCACTTTTCAGGTGTGGAGTGAAGTGCTGAAGCTTCAGGATGAGGAAGAGTAGCTCCTTGCCAATTGTTCCGTAGTTCCTTGTAGCAGTAGTCGCTGACAGGTGTATTCTTCTCGCCTCGTTGCTGCATCACGACACCACCAACGTCGGTACCATTGGCGTCGACATGGAGGATGAAGGGCTTATCTGACGAGGTGAGAGTGGAATTAGAAGAGGGCAAAGGAGCACGATTATTATCCTGAAAGCATTTGGGAAGATCATTAAGGATTTCGGAATTAAAAAGCGCTGACTCCTTGTCAGTGCTTTCGGAAGGAGAAGCTGGGATGGTCTCACTGTGGATGTAGGGTTCTGTGAAGGTAGAACAATTAGTCAGGACAGTGGGAGGAGTACCATTATATTGCTTCAGGAGGTTGACGTGGCACAGCTGGGTCTTCCGCCGCCTATCTGGAGTCTCTATTACGTAGTTGTTATTATTCCTGCACTCTTTGACGCAGTAGGGTCCTGAAAACCTGTTTTTTAAAGGTGAACCTGGGATAGGGAAATAGGCAAGGACGAAGTCTCCCGGCTTGAATTTTCGTACTTTGCTGGTCTGGTTGTAATGAGTTTTCATTCTCTCCTGGGCTTTCAATAGATTATTATGGGCAAAACGGTGGACTCTCTCGAGAATGTGTTGAAGGTTTTGAAGAAACTGGGGCACATTCTGATGCTCACTGAAGGTGGCATCTCGGAGAGAGTCTTTGAAAGCCTTAAGGGGAGTACGGCACTTACGGCCGTAGAGCATCTCATAAGGAGATACTCCTAGGGACTCATTGGGGAGACTTCTGAAAATACACATTATAAGGTCAATCTGTTTATCCCAATCCTTCGAGGTTTCACTACAAAACTTTTTCAAGAGTGCTTTGATGGTCTGATGACTACGTTCAAGAGAACCCTGTGAAGCAGGATGATAGGGGCTGGACAATACCTGTTTGATGTTGAACTCCTCCAGTGTCCTTTTGAAGAGATCACTGGTGAAGTTGGTACCACAGTCGCTTTGAATCTCCCTGGGAAATCCGTATTGAGTGAAGATCTTCAATAGATGTTTTATAACCGTAGCAGCCGTGATGTTCTTCACTGGAACTGCTATGGGAAATCTGGTGGTAGGACACAGGATGGTTAGGATGTAGGCGTTACCTGAACTGGTCCGAGGTAAAGGACCAACACAGTCTATTATGAGTCTGTGGAAAGGTTCCGCAGGCACCTGTATGGGAATCAGTGGCGCTCTGGGAATGGAGATGTTCGGTTTGCCTGCCATCTGACATGTATGACACTGTTTTACGTACTGTTTGACGTTATTTACCATACCTGGCCAGTAGTAGTCTTGACGAATTCCATGGTAAGTCTTGTTGAAGCCGTAGTGGGAGAATGCTCCGTGGGCCAGGTGTAGAATAGTGGGCCGCAGGCTGGTGGGAATCACAAGTTGTTCGATGTTGGCCCAATCGTCCTCCTCCTTCAGTTTACTGGGTCTATATCTGCGGTAGAGCAAGTCGTTCTCTAGGAAGAACCCAGGAATACTGTCGGGTTGAGTCTCAGCCTGGAAAAACAATGGTGATAAAGTAAGATCTTCCCTCTGCAACTTACGGAACTCCAACTTGATCAGATGCGGGGGGAGTTTCTGAGGGTCTTGAGGGACAGCGGTAGCAGTAGAGTCAGCTGGCTGTGGACGTGCGGCTTGTGCACGGGTGGTCACGAGAACCGGAGGAGAAACTTCATCACACTCTTTAACCTCTGCTGGAACATACTCTAGAATAGGGTTACTTGGCACAGAGTTACACACCTGGGGTTTGTCCATGACGATCAGGTTGGTCGGTTGCAGGTCTTCTGCCAAGTCGTTGCCTAGGAGAAGTTGCACTCCAGGCATGGGAAAAGGCTTTTCCCTGACGGCGACTTGGACTTCCCCGTTCACGTAGGGACAATCCAGGTGGACTCTGGCGAGAGGGTATGGAGTGGTAGCAGTGAGGTCAGTGATGAAGACAGTTTCTCCGGTGTAGGTGATGTTGGGCACAGCCGACTTTAAGATGATCGATTGTAGAGCCGCTGTGTCCCTCAAGATCTTCAATTTGAGACGTCCCTCCGGATTTGAACCGTTGGCAGAGACAGTTCCAGTATACAGGTGGTTACTGAAAAGAGAAAGATCATTAACATTAACACCAACATTCATCACAGGCTTACCGGACTTAGGAGGAGTTGGTTTGGGTTTTTGTTGGTCAGTGATTCCCTTGTATTGAGACTTACCACACTTGTCTATGGTATGTCCATAGAGTCTACAATACTTGCAGTACAGTTGTGAACCAGCTTGATCGGGGCTCACCTTCTCGTAACTGTACCACGACTTCTTACTGGAGGATGGTTCGGGTGTCAGCCGGTGGATGAGGCTGTAAGTGTCAGCCGACTTAGCACACTTCAGGTAGTCGGTTTCTTCTTTATCTGCTAAGTAGAGGCGGACAGGAGGCGGCACACGTCTCAAGAATTCTTCAACAAGCATCAGGTTGACGAGTTCTGTAAAAGTAGAGACATGTGCTGCTTCCAGCCATTTCATGAAATACCTCCGTTTCGTGTTAGCAAACTCAAGGAAGGTAGTGGTACTTGCCTTCAGGTGGTCACGGAATTTCCTTCTATAACTTTCGGTGGAAAGTAGGTAGGCGTCCAACACTGCTTGTTTCAGAGTCGGGTAGTCATTCTCAGACGCCAGAGTACTGAGTGTGACTGCAGCTCTACCTGTAAGATGGACTCTGAGAAGTGTGGCCCATTGGTCGACAGGCCAACTGAGTTGATTAGCAAGAGTTTCAAAGGTGGTGAAAAACACATCAACTTCTGCTTCTACAAAGGATGGCATTAACTTACTTGCATGTGATATATTAAAACTGACGGGAAGATTGGCAGTAGCTTGTTGGCGTTGAGTGAAGTGTGAAGTTTCCAAGGCGATTTCACGTTGACGACACTCTAGAGCCAGAGTCGCTTGTTGCTTGTCATGCTCGCGTTGCATCTCTAACTCGCGTTGTTTGGTTTCAAGCTGTAAGCGTTCCCGCTCCTGGAGTGTTTCAAGCTGTTCTCGTTCCCGTTCACGGAGTAATGCAAACTCACGTTCCTTGAGGGCGATTTCACGTTCTTGTTCGTCTCTCCTCAAAGCAGCTTCGCGTTCTCTGAGGGTGATTTCTCGTTCTTGTTCTTCCCTCCGTATGGCAGCTGTTCGTTCTTCAATCTTGGCCAGCTCTAGTTTGAGTTTCATCGTCGCCAAATCAGTTTTATCTGTAATATAGTAAGTTTCATGAGTTTCAGAGTCGATCTTACCTTGCTCTAAATAGTAATCCAGCAACAGGTTGTGTAGGTCATTTTTGTTGGCTTGGTAGGGAACTTCTAGTTGATACTCATGTGCAAGAGTTTGTAATTCAGTCTTCTTGGCACGACTTAAAGTCCCTATTTCACCTGCTGGATTTGTACGGAAAGCTTGGAGACGAAACATGGTGAAATTAGCAAATAAAGGTACACGAATATTCAATAGTGAATGTCAGAAACAGGACAACGTGGCAACTGGTACCTATCCTGTGGGATCTTTAACAATTAAAGTTAGGTAAAAGATATTAAATGATTAAATTAAATCAAGGGCGCAGGAAATCTTGTACCCGGTACTCATGTAAGAGGATAAGGGCAAGAAAATCCTACTAACAAATGAAACAGAGTTTCGAAAACAAATGAAATAGTTAAATGCTTCAAAAGTAAAATTGGTAGTCCAAGGATGTAGGCATACCTTGCCAAGTCTCTATAGGACATAAAGCAAGTTTTTCCTACTGAATTTAATATGATACTTACAGAATTAGCGAACTTTTGTGCTCTGAAAAGTAAGCTAATTCCCTACCGTTGTATGTATCATCTCTGACTGACGTGTAGGGGTGCGAGGTGTCAACTGGTGACGAGAACTGCTGCTGAGGTCCCAATTCAGCAACTAAAGTTCGAGCTAGAGGACCTATGGCCCTCTTTGTCCTCCTACAGTCTGATTGCAGAAGATTGGGTACTCTTGACCCGGGGCAGACCACAGTACCAGGGTACCAATATGATGATCTGTCAAAATGAGAAATATTCAAGGGACATAGATGGTAAACACGAGTAATAACACGGAGGGAGAGATGACCGATTAAGAGTATGACTGCGGCCTACAGTCACCACGTAATCCAAAGTTGTCTCACCTTCACCATATGTTACTCTCGTAATGCACAATACACCGCACCTTATAAAAAATGAAATGGAATATGAAAAATAGTAAAGCTACGTTAACAAAGTTAAATACGCTTACCATAAATTACCACTTGACACCAGTACCTGAGTGAAGCTCCCGGACAGGCCCCCATATAACTTGTGACGGTAACGCGTTGGTGTTCGGCTGTTTAAGGCTAGGGGTATGGCCTCGTCACATAGTTATAAAAAAAATAGAAAAACTGGAACTTCGTCTGTGGTAAGGTAAGGAGAAGACACACAAAACACAAGTAAACTTTAACAATGAAATTTTAATTACGTTAAATATATCAAAACATGAATAAAAGGGACAAACAAATTCTTATAATAAAATCAATCAATCAAAAGAATAAGAATAATTAAATGACACAATGAAAAGTTACGTTAAGACAAAATAACAAGAAGTGCAATACAAAAATAAAGGTAAGGTGCTGGAATATTGGCTTTAAGCTACCACCTCTCTCAGTATACGCTAACGTCTAGCCGGGAGGAGTGGTAACTGCGAAAGCACAGAATATTCTGAGGTCTGAGGTCGTGGCGACCCCAGACATCAAGTAGTATGGGGGGGGCGAGTGCAGTTGCAGCCAGACCGGCGACCAATCAGCGGAGCCGGTAGTAAGACAGGTAGTTTGGCGGTTTGAGTCTGAGCAGGTGTCTCTGGCTGCATACGTTTTTCTCTCTGGCAAACCTTGCTGGTGTTGTTGTCGTTGTTGGACATTTCTTCCATAGTAGTTTTATATAATTTTAACGACGTAGTTGTGGGGGGAAGAGCAGGCTCAATCTCTTGAAGGAGATTATCGTCACAATATATATATATATTATATATATATATATATATATATATATATATATATATATATATATATATATATATATATATATATATATGTTGTATCTAGTAGCCAGAACGTCGTACTCGGCCTACTATGCAAGGCCCGATTTGCCTAATAAGCCAAGTTTTCCTGAATTAATATATTTTCTCCAATTTCTTTCTTATGTAATGATAAAGCTACCCATTTCACTATGTATGAGGTAAAAAAAAAATTATTGGAGTTAAAATTAACGTAGAAATATGACCGAACCTAACCAACCGTACCTAACCTAGGTTAGGTAGCCGAAAAAGTTAGGTTAGGTTAGGTAGTCGAAAAAACATTAATTCATGAAAACTTGGCTTATTAGGCAAATCCGGCCTTGCATAGTAGGCTGAGAAGTGCGTTCTGGCTACTAGGTACGACATATATATATTTAGTAGCCTGAACTCACTTCTTGGCCTACTATGCAAGGCCCGATTTACCTATTCGGACGTGTCGTGGTGTGGGGGGGGGGGGGGTGGCGGTGGTGGTGTGGGGGGTGGCGGTGGTGGTGTTGGGGGTGGCAACTGTTGTGATGGAGGTGGCGGCAGTGGTGGTATTGAGGATGCGGCAGTGGTGTTGGGGGTGGCATTAGTGGTGTTGGGGGTGGCGGCGGTGGTGTTGGAGGTGGCGGCGGTGGTGTTGGAGGTGGCGGCGGTGGTGTTGGAGGTGGCTGCGGTGGTGTTGGGGGTGGCTGCGGTGGTATTGGGGGTGGCGGCGGTGGTGGTGGTGTTCGGGGCGGCGGTGGTGGTGTTTGGGGTGGTGGTGTTTGGGGTGGCGGCGTTGGTTTGGGGGGTGGCGGGTAGTGGTGTGCAGGATTGTGCAGAGGCGTATAGTGGCGTGTAGTGGCGTACAGGGTTGTGTTGGGTCGTGTAATGGCGTAGGGTTGTGGTGTGTAGGGGGCGTGTAGTGACGTGTAGGAGCATGTAGTTTTTTTTTTTTATTATTATTTTTATTTTTACATGCAGAGCATGCAAATTAAATACAATAAAAATACAGAATACATAAAGGAAAACAATAGACCACCGGCCAGAAGGGCCGACAGCATAGCACAACAAAACACATACACAAGAAAAACATGAAAAATACAGCATACATCAAAGCACAAAACAGAATACAATGGCAATCCAACAATCATAGTACAAAACAACACCTCCAGAAAAACAAAACATACAACAAGAGGCATAGCAGGAAACAAAACAGTGCAAACACAAGACTGTCCAAACATGTACAACAGGTAAAGCAACATAAAATCAATACATTAATAAAAAAAAAAACACACACCAAGCCATCCGCCCCGTAAACAAAAGGCGAGGCCAAAATAAACAATTACAATAAACACGCACACCTGAAAACAAATCAGGCATAAACACAACAACTAGCCTGAAGGACCAAGAATGCAACAACAAAGTACATCAAGAAACAAACAAAGTAATACACACCCATACAAAGTCACAAAGCACCGGCCTGAAGGGCCGACATAAAAAACACAAGAAAACAAAAGAAAAAATACAACAAAACATCACAACACCACACCAAACACACAGCAAGCACACAGACTACGAAAAGATCTCATACTTGTCCGGCCACTCGTCCGCCGGGAAGCGAATACAATACGCCTCCCAAAGTAGCATAATGTCCTCCGAAACATGGTCACTATTGAGCGTACGAGGATCAGGCATTAACTCTGGCACACCTACAATAAAACACTTAGCCCGACGAATCCAGATGGTAGAAGAGCACCACCGATCAGGACGCACACGGTCAATAATATCAAAACTCAACGGATGGTCAGCATCATTCGCCACTCCGGAGGCCAAGATGAGAGGGAGAGGCACCTTCCCATGAGGCCGGGCAATGGGCAGCACACTGGGAGTCTCCTCAGCTGCCTCACAGGGCCCCTTGTCAACCACCGAACGTTGTATCTGCTGGGACCCCCCACGCTTGGCATCCTTTTTCAGCACCAGCTTGATGCCTCGGCTCGCACCAGGATCCACACCATCCACGCCCGTAGGAGCAACCACCTCCCACTGCGGAGAACCTTCTGCAGGAGAAAGAACAGGTGGTAAATTAGACGCACAATCATCGTCAACAGCTGACACATGGACATCAGCCACCACCAGCGTCTTAGAGCACGAGGCACCCGGAATCGCCACACCATCTCCTGAAGCTCCACCCGCGTCGTAGCCCTCCATATCAGCCCAAGCAGTAGAAGAGCGCCTAGAACGCTTGGGCACCGGCCGCACATCCTCACAGCCGGAGGCGGACCCAGAACCACGGCCCTCACGAACCAGGCGAACCAACGCCCGTCGCAGTACTGCAGCAGCCTCAACCACATGGGGAACCGGGCCGCACACAACAGGATGCTCCGCAGCACCCCCAACACCCAGCACAGCCGGAACACTGGCGAGGGTGCAGGACCAGGCGCAGCAGCAGGAGTCGAGGAAGACGCAGACGCACTCGGCTGAGGGACAACAAGCACCGGGGGCATGTCGGGTGACGCAGGAGGGGCCGCATCAGCAGCGACTGGGACCTGCTCCGCTTCATCTCCGGAATCCACGCCCTGAGGGAGCGGCGGGAAATCCTCCTCCCGGAATAAGTTCACGGGTGCAGCAGGTGTCTCAGAGCACCCGGCAGCCTGATGCCCCAACTGGCCACACCGGAAACAAGTACGGGGCTCCCGGGCATAGTAAACCCGAACGTAGTAGCCCAGCAGCCGGACAGAAGATGGGATATCCGACCGCAGGCGCATACCTAATGTACGGACGTTCGTCTGCTTCCCAGCATACTTCCCCGAGGACAGCTTGTTCACCCGCACACTGATGACTACACCATACCTCCCGAAGAAACGCCGGAGAAGGTCTTCAGGGAACTCCAGGGGCGCACCGTGCACACTGACATATGTCAGGGCACCACTTCGGTCCGAGATCGTAACGGAGCCAGCGCCATCCGGCAACTGCAATGAACGCCCCCCGTTCCGCCGGAGGAAATCCCGATATTCCTCCTCCCCCACGAACTTGACAATCACCCGGTGGGCCGTAACAAGCTCAACGCCATACACAGCTTCCACCGGGACACGAAGCATGTCGCACATAACTAACTGAATGGCCGGATAACCAGCCTTACACTTGAATTCCAGGCCCACGGAATTTACCCGCAACACAGGAGGAATGGCCAGGCCCCCCCCATGTCAAAACGGCCATGTCAGCACGCAGCCAGGCAGGCAACAACACTGGACAGGGAGGGTAAGACACCCCCACACCCCCTGCCGGCGAAAAACTGCAACCTCCCCAAACTGCCGGAGTGTTCAGACGACACGTCTTCACCCTACGGCTGCTCAGGTGGAACTCCTAGGAGCATGTAGTGGTGTGTAGGGGCATGTAGGGGTGTGGTGTTATGGCGTGTAGAGGTGTGTAGGGGCAAAGGGGCGTGTTGGGGAGTATAGTGGCGCGCAGGGTTATGCAGTGGCGTGTAGAAGCGTACAGGGTTGTGTAGGGGCGTGTAGTGGTGTGTGTTGGCGTGTAGTGGCATGGTGTTGTGGCGTGTAGGGTGTGTAGTTGCGTGTAGGGGCATGTAGTGGCGTGTAGGGGCGTGTGTTGGCGTGGTGTAGTGGCGTGTAGGGTTGTAAAGGGGCTTGTGTTTACGTGGTGCTTTTGTGGCCTATAGGGGTGTGTAGGGGCGTGTGGGGGCGAGTAGTGGCGTGTTGTAGTGGCGTGCAGTGGTGTGGTGTAGTGGGTTGGTGTAGTGGCGTGTAGGGACGTGTTAGCTTGTGGTAACTTGTGGTAATTAGACGGACCCCCAAATAGCTACGGTGAGCCCGTAGTGGACTTACCTGGCACAGAAGCGGGGCTGTTGGCCAGGAAACAGCAGAGTAGCAGCACATTTCTGTGTATATATAAGCAATAGGAGAGGTCCTAACAATTCCATCTTGATGACAGTACGAGTGAAGATGTTGGGAGACGTATCATGTCCAGAGTCTGTGTTGACATGGTTATTTGCAATGATTGCTTGTTGTTTCTTAGAGTTAGACTTGATATGAGCACTTGGCAGTCAATGGTGGTGCTTCTTATTTATGATAAGTGAAGTTTGTCAAAGTTTTCTCCTCCATATGACTGATGAGTGGCAATTTTGAGTCGAGGCACCTGAGTGTGTGCAGCGTCAATGTTGATTGACAGTTGTGCATGGCTTGTGTGTTATTTCTAATAGAGTTATAATATATGTGAGCACTTAATTGGTGGCGCTTCTTAATAAACAATATATATTCCTGTGATTTAGTTCAGTGTGGGGTTTAAAGAAAAACAGCATACCAATGTTATATCACAGAAAACATATTTATCATAAACTCATGTATTTGTCTTATAATATGGAAATGCATTCATAATAGATAACAATATGGATAGCCAAATTTTTGTGAATCCCCTACCATGTTGGAATCTGTGGAAATGAATGAGCAAATGTGCTGGCTGCTGAAGGTGCTGAAGGAAACAACATTTGTTTCATTTTGGATACAAATGACCATGGAGATTCAGAATGGAAACAATTATATTTGAAACAATTATATATATAACCCCACATTTTGTGAAGGACGGAAAGTTTATTTTCAAACATTAATATATTATACAGTCCATTGAAGTTTAAAGAATAACCTTTAATAGTTTCCTTATCCATAGGCACTGGTATTTCAGTCCTTATCATTTAACTTTATCTGTTTCCATTTTCAGTAAAAATAGGATGGTCCTTCGATTAATTTGAATTAATCTAATAATTAAATATCAATCAATTAATAGAGAGTAAGCTTTCTTCCCAACACAAAATTATGGTCCTTCGAACCGGATGTATTACAATTAATAACATAATCATAACATAATCTAGGCTAACCACATTTTAATAATTGTGACTACCGGCAGAGTACCACATAGGTCAGCCTAATACACACCAATTTATTTGCTGCTTATACCTCATGTATAAAGTAGCACTCGTGGGACACAGTCAATTACCCACACCACTTAAACCAAAACCTCACACAGAGGTAAGAATCTTCAGGTCACCAGGAGCAACAGCTCACACTTTCTATAATTTATCCACATTAACACCTACGTTAGAGAGGCCTCACCATCTAACTATTATTTATTTAGGTGGTAATGACATCCATCCTACTCGACACCCAGCTGAGGTAATTAATCGCCTTAAAACAATAATTTCCTCATTTAAACTTGTTAGCAGTTCAGTAGTGTTCACATTGGTGGAACCTCGCCAACTAAGCAATAATAATCGTTGGGGAGTGAGTCCAGAATATTACCAAAGGGCTGCCAAATATATAAACTTTCGGCTGAGGAAGAGAGTATGATTGAATGCCACTTACATTCAATTTCCAACCAGACCATACAGACAAAACCTGGCAAGAAATGGTTTACACCTGTCAGGTGAGTCTTGGTCACATGTAGTTGACAAGTTGGTCAACACAATCAACCACCAAAAAAGATTGTGGCTAGCAAGCCAAAATTAACTGTACATATTTGTATTTTCACCTGTGTGTGCGTGCACATTTATATAAACTATATAATCTAAAAAAAAAAAAACACAGCACAACTATATATTCACATTACTGCACTATAAATTAATTTATGCCAACCTTTCTTAGGTAGGAATTTAGGCTGTGGTTGTGCTGAGTTTTGCACAAGTGCAGACTAAATAACTTTCTTTAGTAGAAATTCTTTCAACTAGTCTTGGACTAGTCAGTAGTGCATACACTATTCATTCTTGTGCTGACCCTACCAAGGGTGGGATTCAAACTTTATAGTAACTCTGATTAGAGTATATGCATATTAATTATTTTGTGTATTAATTACTTGTGCGTATGAATTTTGAGTGATGCTGAATGATCACTATTACATCTAATGGTGATAATGAAGAGCTATATGGAAGAAAGTTAATGGTGACATTCAAACACTGCTCAAAATCCTTAGCTACTTATTGTTAGGTAGGTACATTTAACCTCGAGTGAGGCAGAGGTAATTTAGCCAGATTAATTTAGGCTATGTTTAATTTACTTGTCGACTAATGAGCAAGTACCCAAGCTACATTAGCAATACTTATAAAAGTCCTATGAAACTTGGACTTAAAGCAACCATGGCTACTCCTGAACAGTTAAGGAGAACCTATATTGGCCTTAAAGGTCATTTAACCAGACTGATTAATAGGTCTGATACATTGTCTAAAGCAACTCCCATTGATTACTATCACTAGAAACATCATTGACAGTAGCTGATCTCAAATTTAATCAAGTCAGATCTACAATCCAGTCTTATCTCAACCTACTGAATACAACTGAAACTGATCCTGATGAAATAGATCAAACTCTAGCAGAAATTTCTCAGTATAAAGATGAGACTCAAAATAAACTTGATGTACTATCCAATATAGTAAAACAACATAAATCCATTGCAAATAATACTATGTCTCAATCCAGTAATCAATTACCTGAGGTTCATCTGCCTACTTTAGACTTACCTACATTTGCAGGGCTGGATGAAGAAAATTGGGACACATTTTAATCTTCATTTGAAGTTCATATACATAAAAAATCTTCTCCTGACAAAGTCACTAAATTCTCTTACCTAATTAGTCTTCTCAAAGGGGAGGCTAAAAAGGTAATAAATAACCTAGCTCTCACTGAGAATAACTATGAGGAAGCTATAAAACTGCTAAAGTTGAACTATTGCAACAAGGAGTTGAGTATAGCTAACCTGTATTACCAGTTGCTGGATCTAAATGCACCAAGTAACCGACCAGACTCACTTCAAAGCTTCAGGCTAGAAGTAAGAGTCTCTAGTGAAGGCCTTAGATACTAAAGGTGATGTACCACCCTCAGAATGGTCAATTAAGTTACTTTTACAGAGGAAATTACCTCAAAATATTTTAGCAGAAATCTGCTCACACTATAAAACCGAGTTTCTCACTCATGAGCAAATATTCGAGGGACTGAGAATAACGGTTAACAGGTTGAAAACTCATGATAAGATTAAACCTGAGTCTAAACAACCTAGCCTTGACAACTCAGTCAAACCCAAATCTACTTTGAATAAGTCCAATAAATTCAAACCTAAGACTGCTCCATCCACTGGGAAAAGGAGTGGTAGTGTAGGTATTTATTCTGTATCTCCCTCTGACGTTGCAACTGAAGTGTCTACTAAGAAGACAAACTCAGCCAGAGAGAGAAAATGTCTGTTCTGTGAACCAGAACATGTCACCTATAAATGCAATGTTTATCCTAACTTTAATACCAGGATTAAACGGCCACAAGAATTACACAGATGCAGCAAGTGCATGGGTTCTCATAATCCCAGTAAATGTGTAGTACATCTACGGTTGTGCAGTAGATGCAACAAAAGTGTGCATCATTATGCCTTATGTAGAAAAACTACTTCACAATCTGTGACACCTAGGGAGGATTCTATGAATTCTACCACAATACAATATTGCAATGTACACCAAGAAATAAATGTACTTGCTACTGAGTCAGGCAATAATACTACTCTGCCTACAGCTCAACTCAAATTAATTGACAGGAAGTCTAGAGTTAACACTAGAGGTCTCTTTGATCAAGGATCACAGAAAACTTTCATCACACAAAAATTAGTCGAGCAGTTGAAATTAAAATCTGCCAAAAGTGTGAGACTGAATATTTCTGGGTTCTTGACTAATAGGGGACCTCGTGAATACCAAGTAGTCAAGATGTTAGTGAGACTTGGATCTTCCACTAGTCCAATACAAGTGGTGGTAGTAGATAAACTTCCTTCAGACCTGCAGGTCACAGGACTATATTATAGATTGTGTGTTTGGTGCTGTTGTCGTCGTTGATCCTTCTTTCTAGACAACCCAACCCACAACTCGGTAGAGTGTTTATACTTTACCAGGAGATCACCCCTGGCGCTTCTGGCTCTTGGAGAGGGGCTCAACTTCACACATTTAGGGGATGCGGCTCCAACACTTAGCCTCGTTGTCACGTGCACACACCAACTCGAGCCGCTGTGACTCCCCACTCTCTCCTTATGTGATATGATCTCCTCAATCCCCCTTTGACTTATTAGTATTACCTTCTACCCTGTCCACAGCAGTGGTTATAAAATAAATAAATAAATAAATGTTTATTTAGGTAAGGTACATACATACAAGAGATTTTACAAAGTTTGTTGGATTAATAGATAGAGCTAGTACATACAATGCCTAAAGCCACTATTACGCAAAGCATTTCGGGCAGGAAAAACATTAATGATTAAAGCTTAATACTAATGGGTATAAAGAATAAAATGTGTTGAGAACAAATAAAAATAGAGGTAAAAGAGGGAGGAACATGGCTGAAAAAGCAGCACAAATACAATTACAAATTATTACAGACAATTACATTCAAACAGCGTTGTTTTGAAAAAAAAACAGACATGGGTTGACAACAGAGGGGTAAGGTAGGTTACAGGGAATTTATTAGGTAGTGCTTCGTTTTTATCTTAAACTGGTTGAGAGAGGTACAGTCTTTAACATGGTTGGGAAGGTCATTCCACATTCTGGGTCCCTTGATTTGAAAAGCATTTCTAGTTTGATTAAGTCGTACTCTAGGAATATCAAAACTGTATTTATTTCTGGTGTGGTGCTCATGGGTTCTGTTACAACCTTCAATGAATCTTTTGAGGTCAGGATTGGCATTACAGTTCAGCGTTTTATATATGTATAATACACATGAGAGAATGTGCAGTGACTTAATATCTAACATATACAGAGATTTGAGTAGGAGTACCGAGTGATGTCTGGGGCTAGAGTTGGATATTGTCCTAATAGCAGCTTTGTGTTGAGTAATTAGAGGACGTAAATGATTTTGGGTAGTAGAACCCCAAGCACAAATACCATAGTTGAGAATAGATGAGGATAGATGAGGATAGATGAGGGAGTAATAGAGAGTCACCAGGGCAGGGCGGGGTACATAATATCTGATCTTAGAAAGAATGCCAACAGTTTTTGAAACTTTTTTTTATATATTTAGAATGTGTCCCTGGAAATTCAGCTTTACGTCGATGAGAACGCCAAGGAATTTGCCATCTAATTTGTTACAAATTTGGGTATTGTTTATTTTGAGATTTATTTGATTAGAGGATTTATTGCCAAACAGAATATAGAACGTTTTGTCAATGTTAAGGGTGAGTTTGTTGGCAGTTAGCCAAAGATGGACTTTATTAAGCTCAGTATTTACTGTGGCATTTAGAGCAAGGGGGTCAGGACTGGAGTAAATAAAGGTTGTGTCGTCAGAAAATAGAACTGGTTTGAGGTGTTGGGAGGCATTTGGAAGGTCATTAATGTAGATGAGAAAGAGGAGAGGGCCAAGTATGCTGCCCTGAGGAACACCAATGTTGATGGGTAGGGTGGGAGAAATTGTATTGTTCACAGAAACATACTGGAGCCTGTCAGTAAGATAAGATTTGAGGTATTGCAGGGAGTGTCCTCTGACTCCATAATGATGTAATTTAAGAAGAAGGTTTTTGTGGTTGACAGTGTCAAAAGCCTTACACAGGTCCACAAATAACCCAACAGGGAACTCCTTTTTATCAAGAGCTGCGTGAATCAAGCTATTCATACTAATAAGTGCATCGTTAGTGCTTTTTTTGGGTCTGAAGCCATATTGACAAGAGCTAAGTATATTGTGTTTGGCTAGAAAAGAGTAAAGCTGCTTGTAGATTAGTTTTTCAAATATTTTTAACAAGTTAGGCAGGATTGATATAGGTCTGTAGTTGTTAACATCTGCCACATTTGTGGACAGGGGTTACTCTTGCTTTTTTTAGAATGTCTGGAAAGGTTTGGAGTTCAAGTGACTTGTTGAAGAGCAATGCAATAGCAGGGGCTAAAGATCTGGAGGCTTTTTTGTAAATTAAAGTTGGTATCTACTCGAGGGCACTAGACTTGGTTTTAAGGGAAAGGATTATCTCATTGACATCAGTGGAATTAGTAGGCTTTAGGTACAGAGACTGTGGATAGTTACCTGTAAGATAGTCCTTAACATCAGTACTGGAAGATGGAATATCATTTGCAAGGGATGACCCAATGGAAGAGAATAACCTATTGAACTCAATAGCAGAATCAGAGGCTGAAAGCTGACCAACGTTATTGGACAGGAGTGTTGGTTTGTTATTTAAAATCTTCTTTGATCCCAATATTTGTGAAATTGTGCTCCAAGTTTTTTTAATGATTGCTCTTTATTTGGGTAAATTTATCTTCATAGTATTTAGTTTTGGCTCGTCTAATTATTTTAGATAGCAATAACGAGTAATTCTTTGAGAATTCTTTGGAGACGGTTCCTAACCTATACTTCTTCTCAAGGTCATGTTTTTTGTTAATGGATTTAAGTATTCCCTTTGTAAGCCAAGGATTGTTAAGCCTTTTGTTTGTGACTTGTTTTGTAAGCATAGGACAGTGGGTGTTATAAAGGCTAAGAGTTGTTTGAAGAAAAGATTGCACTGCTAGGTTGATGTCCCCTATGTTACCTAACTCGGACTCCCAGTTGACATTATCAGCAGCAGTTATAAAATTGTTTATAGCAGTTTCATTGTGCAGCCTAAAGCTTAACTCCCTTGACTCAAGAGGTGGTTTGATAATGTTAGTTAAGAGAAATGTGGGGTAATGGTCTGTAGTGCTATCGGTGATTATACCTGAAGTAAGCGGAGAGGTTATGTTGGTCCAGATGTGATCTAGAGTCGTAGCAGTACTATCAGTGATTCTAGTTTGTCTAGTGATTAAGGGTATGAGGAAGCAGGAATTCATACAGTTGAGGAAGCTAACAGCAGTAGGGTGTTCAGGCTCGCAGAGGTCAATATTAAAGTCCCCTGCGATAATTAGATGGTTTTTGTTCAGTCTGTTATCTAGTATTAGATTTCTAAGGTTTGAATTGAATTCGGACACATCAGTGTTAGGAATTCTATAGACTGCACGCACAGAGAGACAAGACTCGGCACCCTTGACTCTGAAACTGGCGAAGATATACTCCCCACAGCAGTCTCTAGTTCTAATTATTTTAAGCATGTTAGTTCTTGGTGGTAGTAAAGAGCAGTACACCACCTCTCTGAATTGGTCGACAGTTGTGAATTGCCGAGTAGTTAGGCATGTTAAAGAGTTGAGTAGTATCCTCTTTCAACCACGTTTCAGTAAGTATAATAAAAGAGAATTTGTTGTCAATAGTTTCAATCAAGGCACTAACATCATCGAAGTGTTTACCTAGGGATCTAACGTTCAAGTTGATTACAGAGATATTGTGATTATCTGTTAATACATTGTTTACATCATGTGCTGTAAAATATCTGCAATTTTGATTATTGAAGTGATGATTGTCATAGTGGATAAGAGGTTTAGTTCTGGGTCTATACTTGTCTGCATAAAAAGGCTGTTTGCAGGAAAACAAGGCAAGAATGGCAAATTACAAAATAGAAAACAACAAAAAAGTAGAATAAAAATTCTAAAGTAATATAAACTTAATGGTTATTTTAAGTAAAAAAAAACTTAATGGGAACTAGGAATGTAAAAAATTAACTAGAATAATAAATAAATATAGATGACCAAAAAGTCAAAAAGCAATTATGAAATCTATAAAATGAAAAGCTTGCTTACTATACTATTATAAGTACACTATAGTTGAATACTAGTTACACTAAAACAAACTGAGGTAGTTTAAATAGAGATACACTCAGGAACACTGGATAATGAAGTTAATACTAGAGGACACAGGCAAAGCCAGTGTACTATGGAACATGGGAGTAAAAAGAAAAAAGACAATAATAAAGATGACAATATTATTATTTTTTCTTTTTTAACTAAAGTTAAAACCTTTTGAAAGGAAAGGCAGAGCTAAAGTACACAAAGGCAGTTAAATGAGATTATAATTTGAATTCAGGCTATACAGCAGTTATCCCACAGTCACCGAGGAAAGAATTAAGGTGAGCTTCAGTGGTTATTGAATAGGTTTTTCCAGTGTCAGTCCTCCTAGCTATAATTTTACCATCTCGCACAAAACAGTGTTTAATTGTAGGGAATTTTTGCAGAAACCACGCAGTTTAAAAAAAGAGATTTTGCCTGAACCTGGTCAGACATTCATTCACATAAACAGTGGATTTACTAGCGACTGCAGATGTGATAAGATCAGGCTTGCGGGAGCAGCTATCTAGTTTTAAACGTATTCTCCTGTTATTAGTACCAGATGATTTGGTACCCACTCAATAAGCTGCTTTGATGTCATTTTTTTGGATTGAATACCTTTACTTATCCTGCAATACCTTGATCACGATGGCAGCACAGTCTTCTCCATCAGTTTCTTGGGGAAAATCGCGTGAAGAGATAATTACTGACTCAAGTAGTTTATGTTGGTCTGTCTCGTCTTGGGTAACAGTGTGTTGTTGTTGTAGGTTGTTCAGATGGTTCTCAAATTGTTGCAATATTTCTTCCTGTTTTTTAGTGGTTTCATCTCGATTAAAGTTAGTAACTGTGTTCTTGAGAAGGTTTAATTCTTGTTCGCGGTGGACGACTTTGGTAGATAGATCTTGATTGTTCTTGAGTAAGTCTCCAGCTTCATTCAGCAAAGATAATAATGAGCCTTGCAGGTTCGTTATTAAGGCCGACTGCTCTTTGATTACTTTCATTTGATCTTCATGTACTTGAGTTAATAACTTGAGCCATGGGTTATCAGCAAGGTGCTTGAAGTCAGAACAAGGGGCAGCAGCTCGTTTCTTGGTTCTTGGTTCTTGGTTCTTTCTCTCTCTCTCTCTTCCTTTACTATTTCATGGGAAGCCTCACTAGGACAAGGGCAAACACCAGTAAATTGGAATACATTTACTGGACAAAGCACATACACAATACATACACACAAATAATAATAATGAATCCTATACTCTATACTATTACAATCAGGTTGCACTCCAACACCATCAGAACTCTATCATCAGCTTATCAAGTGGTATCCTACCTCCTGGTTCCTCACCTGATACTATCAGCCTCCTCAAGTAGATCAAGTCTACATACACTGTTGCACCATCAGCAAGAGAATATATATATATATATATATATATATATATATATATATATATATACATATATATATATATATATATATATATATATATATATATATATATATATATACATATATATATATATATATATATATATATATATATATATATATATATATATATATATATATATATATATATATATATGTATGTATAAATGTGTACAAAGAAAATCAGCATGTGAATGCAATAACATATATCAGTATAAATGTTCCTTGATACACAACAATGATCAATCGATCACTCTATCAGTCCTAGAACACATACATCTGTAGGTAATCCAGCCTACGACTGTAACTCTAAATTTCAGTATAAAACACTCCTTGACATAAGAATGCAAACAATCACTCACCTCTCACTGCCTCTTGCACGCTAATGACAACCGAACACTATCAACTCCCTACAAGTAATCCACCAGAACTTCTCTTCCACCTCTGGAAGTTCACTACCCTGATGTCTTTAGGTTCTTCCGGGCTTAACTACCAGGATCCTCTGCAGCTCCTCCAGGCTGCTACCATGAAGTTTCCTTGAGCAACTACGGTGCTTCACTACTTCTGCTAGGGTCCTCCACAGCTCTCCTGGCTGCTACACCATGAAGTTCCCTCGAGCAACTATGGTGCTTCACCATCTCTACAGAAGCACGTGACACTCCTCTTCACTGCTTCTCCTCACAGCTCGAGGTCCTCTGCTCCACTATCTTGGAGTCTCATCAATTACTTCATCTGTGCTGGCTTCGAAGTTCTCAGCAACTTCTTCCCCAAAGACAAACCTGCAACCCATCGACACTCCAATAAAAATGTTTCCCCTTTAACACATAAACAAAAATAATCACACACTATGTTTGCCTCCAACCTCTATCTGTCCTCTACATACTGTGAGATTGGACTCCCCCGTTGGGCGGGTCCACTTTGTCCGGTGGGCCTCACTCACTCCGCCTCACTCACTCCGGGAGGGGCCTCCGCCGTCGGGAGTTTTCAGTCACCTGCCAGCGCTCAGAGGGGGCGGACGTCGCTCCGTGTTCCTCCCTCTCCACTCTCTTATTTTAGGCTTTCTGCCTTATTAAAACATGTCTAACTTATCAATAAACATTGCTACTGTCGCTGGGCACACGACCAACTACAAGCAATCACTATGAACTGGCGTATATCGTGCTTACCACAGATTGTCTAGTCGAGGGCGCTATCCCTCTGACGGCGCTCGTTCAGGGCGCTCCACACAGCCCATGAAAATGTCTCTGGGCGGTTTAATAAACACTCCTCGTTGCCCAGGACTTGAGACCACACATCCCCAGCTCGATTCCACAGCTGGTACGTCTGCACACTTCTCTTCTCTTCGAGATATATCACTAGGGGTTCCTTTCTGACGGGAGCTCAATGGAGCGCGGCTTTCCCCCTGCGATGTCTGGCCTCAAGTGAGGTCAAAGCCCTCCAGAAGCAAGCCTCACGCCTCCAGCAAAATGTCCACATCTCCTAGCCAGTCATTTATCTGTTTTCTTCTTCATTGCCCATAATCTCAAATTGTTATTTAAATCTAACCAACTATGTGTTACCACCTCCATATTTCCTAGACCTTCTGGTTAGGTCAGGCTTGCTGAATAACTCTCAAGGGGGGAAACTCGTTTCTCCTACAGGCTGAGATCATAACAACTAGCTCGCACTGTGAGATATCTCAAACATAACTGCATGAGGTTAGCAGATCACAAAATAAAATTCTCACTGCCTAACAGACGTTGGTATCCTAATAGGCGATGACTATTATTACAAATTTATAACAGGATGCACCAGACAACACGGAATGAATTTGTTGTCATCTGCTGGAGGCAAATTGCTTACTAGACCTGTGCTTTTCCAATAAAAACAGTGTCAACCAACACACAAACTAACAATTCAATAGTGGCGTGACTAGGCTTGGAACAGTCACCCCTACATTTCAGAGAAATATCTGAAGATAATGAGTCTGATCCACCTGTATATCGTCTGTGGGATTTAGACACTTTAGGTATTGTCCCTGATAAACCAAGCCCTGATGATACGTGGACTTACCAGCAATATCTGGACACAGTTGTCTATAAAAACAAACAATACTGGGTGAGACTGCCATGGAAGTCATATATCATCCACAACTTCCAGTTAATTATTACATGGCAGCCTCTCAATTACAGTCTCAATTAATACGGCTGAAGAAACAGCCAGATAAATTGAACATGTATCATCAATTAATTCAACAATAACTCAACAGTAAATTTATCGAAGTTGTTGATAATGATGACCGAAAAACAGGTCACTATTTGCCCCATCACGCTGTGGTGAAAGATTCATTGACAACGCCATTACGTATCGTCTTCAACTGTAGTGCCAAAGTCAAGGCAAACAGCGTGTCTTTGAATGAATGTCTCCAAACGGGACCTAGCTAGACACAAAGGGTACATGACGTATTGTTACGATTCTGCACTGGTATTTTTGCTTATACTGCTGATATCAGTAAGGCTTTCCTTAGAGTAGGCTTACAAGAGGAGGATCGTAATTACACCAAATTTCTCTGGATTAAGGACCCCCTGAATCCTGACAGTGATGCCGTAACCTATCAGTTTGCCTCTGTGCTATTCGGTGCGACTTGACCGTTTCTACTTCAAACCACATTAGATACACATTTGATGAAGTCAAATAGCCCTTATAAAACGGAGATCAGTGACAACTTGTATATCGATAATTTCCAGGGAACTATTAATGACAAATCCAAATTGGTAGATATCTACCATGAGGCTAACCGTGAGTTGTTAGGAGCCAATATGCCACTTTAATCAGCTGTGGCATGTGCCACTCCTCCTTCTCCCTCTGGTGGCCTGATGCGGTCTGTTGCACCCGGGGCCCCCCTCTGGGGACAGTGACGCTCCAGAAGCAGTTGTGGTTGATCAGTGGGTGGTGTCCTCTGGTGTGGAACGTCCTGGACGGGATGCGCTGACGTTGAAGTTTACAAAGTCTACAAAGAGTGCGAGCGGCGACGTTCCTGTGGGGCCGTCCTCTGCAGGGTTGCCAGATAGTGCACCTACTGTTCCTACTGCCTCCCATATGGGGGGCTCTGCTCCACCTTCTACGGGGGCTTTGGGGTTGGTGGGGTCCTCATTGCCTTTCTGATGGCTTCCTGACGGTTCTGTTTTGTCTAACACGGATGGGGTCCTGTTGTATGTGCAGCAGGAATTGGGAGTGCTGTATGGGGAGGTAGGGGTGGATGAGGATTTGGCTGCTTTCTTTTTGGGTCACTGCTCACCTGGTTTGTCGGCTGCGGGTTGTTCCGCTTTGGTGAGGGACGTATCGTCGGCTGAGCTTTGGGATGTGGTGCAGTCTTTCCGTTCCGGCAGAGTGCCTGGCTCGGATGGGCTTCCTGTGGAATTTTATGTGACTTTCTGGGATGTGATTGGGGAGGCATTTTTTGGAGGTGGTGCGATTTTGTTTCCTGACCTGTACCTTACCCGCATCCCATTATGATGGGGTTGTGAAGTTGCTTCCGAAGCCAGGTGATTTGCGTTTTCTGTCGAAGTGGAGGCCGATCACCTTGTTAAATGTTGATTATAAGGTTGTCTCGAAGTTGCTAGCAGGTCGGTGTCGGGATGTTATTGGTTCTGTGGTTTCGGTTGAGCAATTTTGTGGCATTCCGGGTATGTCTTTGCTTCAGTGCAATGCTCTTTTACGTGATGTGCTTCTGAGCTTCGCCTACCTGTGACGATGCTCAGCTTAGATTGGTCGAAAGCATTCGACCATGTGTCGATGGGCTTTGTGCTGCAGGCTATGGAGACTTTCGTGTTTCCTCTGTTGTTTCTTTCTTGGGTTCGTATGTTGTATGCCCGCTGTCATAGTTGTGTGTGCATTAATGGTTTTTTTTAGTGCCCCCTTAGCCGTTCGCCGTTCGGTGCTGCAGGGGGTGTCCCTTATCTATGCTCCTTTATGTTCTTTTTCAGGAGCCTTTTTTTCGTGCGGTTAAGTCATGTGCTTTGGTGGTTCGGTGGTTCCTCCGAGACTGCCTGCTGGTCTCTGTTTACCGATCTGTGGGTATGCTGACGATACAGTTCTGTTTGTGGCGACCGATGGCTCTGTGGTTGCGGTTCATGACCTTGTTCGGCGTTTTGAGCTGGTCACTGGGGCCCTTGTTAATAGGGATATGTCCTGTCTGATGGGGCTGGGCAGCTGGACCTCCCGTTCAGTGTGGGCGGGGTCGTGGTTTCCAGTGGTCAGGTTACTTCGGGTTCTTGGAATTACTTGGTTTAGCTCATATGCCCAATCCTTGGAGTGGAATTGGGATGCGGTGTCTCGGTCGGTTGAGGTGGCGGTTGGTTTGTTATCCTCGCGTCCATTGACAGTTAATCAGTAGGCGATTGTTGTTACTAGCAAAGTTCTTTCGAGGGTGTGGTTTTTACCTCAGTGCTTCACCCTGGATCGGCGGCGCGCTCATAGGTTGGAGTGCAGAGTTTATCGGTATGTGTGGTGTGGGAAGTATCATCCGGTTCGTCGCTCCTCCTTGGTTTTGCGGGTGGAGGAGGGGGGTGTTGGCATCCCTGATGTTTTTACCAAGGCATGAGGGCTTTGTTTGGGGTGTCGTTGTGTCAGTATTTGGGGGTGGGTGGGGGCCTCGGTGCGCTTGGGATTTATTTCTGTTCAGTTCGGTTTAGCTATTTGCTTGAGTTAGGGGCTGGGTGTGAGATCGTCTTTTGTATGCCTGCTGTGTATTCGTGGGCAGTTGGGATTCTGCGGAAGCTTTGCCGTGTTCCTGGGTTTTTGTCCCTGTCGTATCGGGGGGTTTATGGGGTTCTCCTTCGTTGTGTGAGCCATCGGGTTGAGGGTTTGTTTCCATGCTGGGATTGGGGCGGGGGGGGGGGGGGGGTTTGGTCGGTCTTGGGTGGGCGGCATTTGGCTCCGCAGCAGCGGGAGTTTCTCTTTCGTATGCTGCACGAGTCCTTGCCGTCGAATGATCGTTTGTGTATGCTTGGATTGCGTTCTTCTGCAACGTGTGCACATTGTGGATTGGTTGAGACGCAGTTACATGTGTTTTATTTTTGTGAGAGGGTACAGGGTTTAGTTGCTTGGTTGCGTGATGTGATTGTGGTGTTCTGTGGGCCCGGGTTTCGGGGGGATGTTTTATGGTTCCTGTTTCTTTCATTTCCTCAGGGCTCCGGGCGGCTTCGGAACACTCTGAGTGTCTTGATTGCGGATTATGTGTTTTGCGTGTGGGTTGGGCGTTTGGAGGGCTGCGGGGTTCGCCGGATTCTGGGTTTTCTGCGGGGGCTTTTGCGTTTCAAATGGTGGTGGTTGCGGCGTGCTTTTCCGGTGAGGTTTGCTGATTGGTTCACTGACGCGTATGTTCAGGGTGATGCTTTAGGGTTGGTAGGGGTCGGGGGTTTGATTAGTGTATTGGTGTGGTGTCGATGGATTTGGGGGGAGGGCTTGTTGGGTCATATGGGCGTTTGGGTTGTGTGTATTCCCCCTGCCCCCTGAGGGCTTCCTCGGCAGTGTGTTGTATGTGTTTGCCTGTGCTGTGCTTTTGTGTTGCACCTTGTGTGTGTGTCCTTGTTGTTTGAGTTTGTGTGTGTTTTGTGTTCCTTTGCCGGATCCTGCATGTTCAGCTTTTTTTTTTTTTTTTGTGTGTGTGTGTGTGTGTGTGCTTGGCTGTGGTTCTGGACCTTGTTTCCCAGTTCCTGTGCGTTCTGGTGTTTCCTCCTGTTTGTTTGTGTGGGCGTTTTGTTGCATCCGACTCCTGTGTGTGCAGATCCTTGTGTTGTGGTGTGTATGTGTATGTATCTTTTCATTTGTTCCACCGGTTCATGTGTGCTCCGGTGCTGTGCTCCTGTTTATGTGGGCTTATGCCTTGTGTGTGTGGCCCATTTGGATACTTTTATCCATCATGCTTGATGTAATTTTTCCCTTGTATTATTTTAATTTTTTTTTTTTTTTGTGCCGCTGGCTTATTATGTGTAGCTGCTCTGTGTGAGCCTTTGTGTTCTCTGTGTTACTCATGTGGATCTTGTGTTATGTATGACTGGATTTCTTTTTTATGTTGTATTCTTGTACAAAAAAAGGGGGAAAAAAAGTCTTCATGCTCTTGCACTTGTTCTGTATAAAGCTTGTTGTCTTAAGAGTTCTTTGGGTTATTTAATATGTACTTTGTCAGGCTTTGTATCTTTTTTATTGTGTATATTGTACTTTTATAAATAAAAAAAAAAACTTTAATCATGGGCCTCAAACAATAAATCATTAAACAAGATAATCGAGAAAGAATTTCCAGGTTATCAGGTGCCTAATCAATTAAAGGTTCTGGACGTGGAATGGAACACAGTTACTGACGAGATGAATGTCAAGTCAGCACAAACCAATAATTCAACCCTTTCCATGAGAAAGTTATTCTCGTATGTCAGTCAACCATTTAACCCCTTGGGTTTACTTAGCCCTATTTTAATAAGGGGCAAACTCCTCACGCAGGAATGCTGGCAGAAACATATGGGATGGGATGATCCGTTGCCAATTGGGTTGCAAGATAAATGGCAAATACTCACAACGGATTTCAATCAGTTAGGTGTTTTGAAATTTCCTCATAATGCTTCAGGACAAAACTTACCCACAAATTTACACGTCTTTTGCGATGCCTCTGGTAAAGCGTATGACGCTGCAGCCTACTTAGTCAATAGTGCACAATCATTTTTACTCACATCTAAAGCAAGAGTTGCTCCAATCAAGAAGAGATCTTTACCTCAAATGGAGTTAACTGCATTGCTGATGGGAGTACGATTGGCTCATTGTCTGACCAAGACACTCAATAATATTCACTTTGGTGAAATCCTAGTGTGGTCAGACAATGAGGCAGTCTTACAATGGGTAAGAAATAACAACAATAAAACTCTCTACGCTAGTAATCGTGTTAGGGAAATTCATGAATTATCTGCGGGATATAAATTCAGACATGTCCCTACTAAGGACAATCCTGCAGATTACTTGTCAAGAGGTTTAACATTAAAACAGCTAATCAAGTCTTCGATGTGGTTTAATGGACCTTCATGGCTTGTTAGTGGTCAGTGGCCCAAACAGAAACCACAAGTCATAGTGACCAGTATCACTACTCCCTTGAAAGACCCAGAACCTCATCGAATCTCAGCTGTTAATCCTCACAATTATTCCAACTTGAGTAAGTTATTAAGAGTGACAGCACATGTGTTTGACTTTCTTGCTAAGATAGGTATCAGGCATAAGTTTCCCAATCCTATCCTCTACTGGATCAAACGTGCACAACAAGAGACGTATGGAAGTGAATATGAAAATCTTCCAGATAAATTAATCAAGTCTCTAGGTATCTGGAATGATACCAACACTCATAATATATTAAGGTGTGGAGGACGTCTGCTTCATGCAGAAATTGATTTGGATACAAAGAATCCGATCCTTCTACCACGTCACATTATTACGAAACTTCTAGTTTTACACCATCATCAATGAGGTACTTTGCATGGTGGAGTATTGGACACTCTCACCGACTTGAGACAGAAATATTGGTTTCCCCAAGGTCGTCAAACTGTCAAATCACTCATTAAGTTCTGTGTAATCTGCAAAAGATACGACGCTCGAGTGTGTCCTTACCCAGGACCTCCACCACTCCCTAAGGAGAAAGTAGTCCTTCTTCGTCCCTTTGAGACCACTGGTGTTGATTACACAGGCGCCTTGCTTCTCACTGGCACTCCAGATAAGATACCAGTGAAAGCTTATATTTGCCTCTTCACGTGTGCAACCACACGAGGTGTACATCTAGAAGTGACTTCTGACATGAGTGCCGAAGCCATCATCTAAGCTTTTCGTAGATTTCAGCCCACAGATCCTGTCCCAAACTAATGATATCCGATAATGGTTCTAATTTTGTGGCAGGAGAAGCCTGCCTACGAGAGATATGGAATCATCCAGAAGTGCAGTCTGTCATGCAGAGACGACAATGCCACTGGAAATGTATAGCTGTTTAAATGTTTAAGGAAGACCTTACATCAACAGAAAATTAGTTTCTCTGAACTCCAAACACTCGTCGTAGAAATTGAGGCGCGAGTCAACAACCGCCCCTTAACTTACCTATCAGATGACTTCTCACAGAGAGAACCCCTTGAGTCCCTCACATTTAATACATAGAGGCCTGCTGAGCCCTCTGATACCTTTGGCAGAAGAGGATCCTCTTCGACCCTTCCCATGTGACTAGGAGTGATTTAGTGGAAAGTTACCAACATCTCTCGAGAGTAATTGAAAGATGGAATGAGGTGTGGACTCGAGAGTACCTCTCAGCTCTACGAGAGTACCACTATGGAGCTTCGAGCCCCCTATAATAAGGTTCAACTCAAACCAGGAGACCTAGTGTTGATTGACAGTGATGGACCCAGGTCAGAATGGCCTATATGCAAAATTGTTGCTATCCACCCAGATCACCAAGGCATCCTGAGAGTAGTACAGGTTTTGTGCCGAGGCACTACTACCCTAAAAACATTAGAGAAGTTGGTACCTCTCGAACTAACAGAACAAGAGTGTTTAACAAAACCAACTTCACCTACAGTTTCTGAGGACAACAATTCTGATCCACCGAGCACTCGCCCACCTAGAGCAGCTGCTCAACAATGTAAACGGAAACTACAAGCCTATTATAGCTCTGACTAAGAGCAAATAATTTACCATCCAATTTTGAGTAATCATGATGATGCTGTGTTGTGATGTCAAGTAACAAATCAGTTACAAGTCACGATGACCAAGGACATTCAACTCACAGTGGACTCTCAGTTACTTTAAATTGTAATCATTAATTTGTTTGTGTAGGCTATCAACTATAACATTATTCCATCTAGAGAATCTATGAGTTTGCAAAAATTTAAGACTTAGTAACATAACCGTTACACGTCATCGTGAAACCAGTCAATGAGTACATTGTAGGCTTTAGTAGGTATTAACTTTAGATGATTCACAATTCCATGTTTTACATTTAACATGAGTTCCTTTACAAAACTTACAGTCTTATCTGTCCTTGACAATTACGGGACATCCGTTATGTGTGCACTAACGTACTAACATACTAACATTAATATTAACTTCGGGATAGGTACGTCAGTACTCAACATTGAACTGTGACCCGAGTTTCCCCTCCCTTCCCCGGAGTTATGTTGGATATTTCCAACACTGACACACTACCATTGTATTATAATACATCATTATTGTATACTAAGTACAGAAATTATTAATTCTACTAACTGTAGTGCAAACATAAATTAATATTACTTTATCTGAGCATATTGCTAACATTCTCACGACATCGAGAGGCAGGATTGCGTCAGATAATGTCTATCTAAACATATTTATTACCAATATGTTCGAGAATTGAATGTGGTTCTCTAATTTATCAGTACTCTGTGCAATAATTTACTACTAATCATATAACTCCTAATAATCCAAAAACCGAGAGTTATTAATTAAGATTATCATCAAGTAACAGTTTTGTCTGTTACATACGAATGCTATGGAGGAAATCAAATTTCTCTCCATCTCTCGATTAACACCATTTATCGATAATATATTATTTAATTCCCTATAATTGAAACTCTGTTCTCATTAACGCATTACATCAGTAATTACACGGAAAAGAATTATCCGTGATTATTAAATTCTGTTGTGAATGCGTGAGACGGGCTGAGAGAGGGAGGCGGAGAGATGCCATTCTTCGCCTGGAGTCGCCATTAACGACACGAGCTAGCGACGCCAACATTCACATCGTGCGTCCCGGGAGAGTCGAATTTCCATCAATTCTACGTTAGGCTTGCAGTTAATCGGCCTAGGAGCGTGCAATTGCTCCAGTAGCAATTTAGGATTGTTTCGGTGGACAATCAGCAGGTTAAGTGCCCTAGTATTGTTTATATTGAGTACTCCTTATAAATTTTATTGTGCACTGTCCATCGTTACGCCACGTGACCTCCCCAAACAATAAGTACGTCCATAAGGAATTAATTTTATTCCTTCTATAGCATAGTGAGGATACTAGATAGTAGGTATAAACAATTGGTATATTTAGTTGAAATTTCAGCTTGTGTTGAAAGCGGTCGTGGTCCTCTCATGTTCCCACGCCACGCTCGAGCACACGTGTTGCAGCAAGTAGCAGCTGACGCCACCGCACCTCTACCTCTTCGTTCACTATTACAGCTAAGCAGCTGAACCCTTTTCAATTATTTTCTTTCATTGAGTGAAATCAATAATCGATTATCAGTCAAAGATATTTAGTTTATATGATTTGAGATATCTAAAGTAAAGTGATAGCCTCGTTAAAATCAAATGAGAATGATTTCTTGTTTAATCAACATATAATCTTATTACCATTAATCAATGTACGGAATGTTTATTAACATATAATTTAGTAGGAATTACTAATTTTATTCGAGGAAGAACCAGCCTCGATGAAGCGTACTGGGAGTAGATTACTTCTGGTATTAACCCCCCATTTTGTGAAGGACGGAAAGTTTGTTTTCGAACATTAATATATTATACAGTCCATTGAAGTTTCAAGAATAACCTTTAATAGTTTCCTTATCCATAGGCACTGGTATTTCAGTCCTTATCATTTAACTTTATCTGTTTCCCTTTTCAGTAAAAATAGGATGGTCCTTCGATTAATTTGAAATAATCTATTAATTAAATATCAATCAAATAATAGAGAGTAAGCTTTCTTCCCAACAGCAATGTCGCAGCTATTCCAGACGATGCAAAATGGTTATGCCATTTTGGGATCGAAATGCTGCCAGAATCAATCTAATTAAGAAGATTTTAAATTTCCTCTTGTCGCATCTAAAAAGATTTCTCCAAACCTGTTACTGACCGTTTGAATTATTTGATTGTAAATGCCTTTTCGCTCAAGTGTTAGCTGAGGAATGTTTGGCTACACATACAACAACAGATCACCCGTGTTGTAATTTTGTTCCCGACGCAATTCTACATCGAACGAACCAGAAGCAGATCGATTCGGTGATGGCATTTTCAATATTTTTAGAACTTTGTTCGTGATTTCTAAGCACAAATCTTCAGTCATTATCAACGCTTCGTTGTAGATTTCTGATGTGAAATCTATGTTCATATTTGAATTTTCCTTGCGTATTCGACGGATAATATCTTCAGCCATGTGCGATTTATATTTCTCCCATAACTCTGATGGAGGCGAAGGTGGTTAATATGATTGCAAAAAAAGGCACAAATTTCATTTGGATGTGACGTGTTGGACGCTTCATTAATTCATACATCCCAGTGTTGGTCGTTCTCCTATAAATTAAGAGCTTGACATGCACTACGGAAAGTGGCATAAGTTATGCCGTTGACAAATCTCAATGACTGGAAAGACGTTGGACCGGGCACGTTTACCAACAGCATGAGAAGAAAGAAGCATTCATATTTATTGGGATGCACTGTGTGCAGTCTGCCTGTCGTAGTTTATTTGAATATGCCAGATTGTCAGTCGAATCGCTCTCCACGTTTGCGTCGTTCAAATGATTTTCTACTCGCATTCTCTGTGTAATATGTAGGCACTTCCGAATACAGCAGTGTTTTTGCAAATGCGTCAATTTGACATAAAGTGAAGAAAACAGTTTACGTTGTAGCCGGTGGATTCATGGCTGTTTGTTGCACATTTGCAGCTGTGAAATAAACGTGTTATCCATTTTCTTGTTTCCAAAATAAAAACAAAAAATACTAACGAAATATATCAATTCAAACGCAGATCAATCGACTCAGCTCAAATTCACCACCAATTGAATTGAAAAATTAGAAGAACACTTAAAAAAACGAAATGAAAACCATGAAAAAGAAACAAATAAGATATACCCACGAAATGAACGGTATGGTAAACAACACAGCACAACTCCAACACAACGTCACACAAAACAAATAAATCAAAATGAAAAAATATCAAAATCTATGAAAATTAAATTTATCAATGCAATTGGGAACATTGAAATGAAATCGCAAGATATTTTATATATCGTGTGTTGCTCTTACGTGCAACAGATGACGCTGTTTAAAAAAAAAACGTATGTTTACACCTGTCACGGGTGTGACATCTAAATAGTATGTATATTAAAATACGTACGTATTTGAATTGAACGTTGTGTCAAAATTTCAAAGCAATCAGTGAAGAACTTTCGGAGATAACAGGGTGTGTTGCTCTTATGTCCAATAGATGGCACGGTTTTTAAAGAAAAAAGCATGTTTTTTTCTCGTCACAGGTGAGGCATGTATATAGTAAGTATGTAAAAACACTCGCCTATTCGAATGCAATGTTGTGTAAAAATTTAAAAGCAATCGGTAAAGAGGTTTCGATGATTTCCCCTACGTGAAAAACACACGAAAAACACAGCTTTTCAGAAAAAGCATGTTTTTTCCCGTTAACGACGTGATATCTATATAGTAGGCATATAAAAACCCGCTCTGATGCGAATGGAACGTTGTGTGAAAATTACAAGGTAATTGGTGAAGCGATTTTAGCGAATTTGAACAAACGAACATTTCCATTTTTATTTATATAGATAGCATGTGTGTTGCTCTTACATGCAACAGATGGCGTTGTTTTTCAAGAAAAGCAGTTTTACCTGTAACAGGTGTGGCATATATACTTATAAAATCGAAATGAACGGTATGGTAAAAAACACAGCTCAATTCCAACACAATGTCACATAAAATAATTCAATAAAAAATTAGATCAATCGAAATCTATGAAAATAACATTTATCAATGCAATCAGAAACACTGATATGGAATTCGTGACATATATAGTAAAGCGTCGATGTGCTCTTATATGCAACAGATGGCGCTGTTTTTCAGAAAAAACATGTTTTTACCTGTCAAGGAGTGGCGTCTATATAGTAGGTATATGAAAAGACTTGCCTATTTGAATGCAACGTTGTGTTAAAATTTCAGAGCATTCGGTGAAGAACTTTGGGAGATTACTGCGTGTGTTGCTCTTACGTCCAACAAATGACGCTGTTTTTCTAAAAAAGCATGTTTTTCCCGTCACAGGTGAGTCATGCATATAGTAGATATAGAAAAAGACGCACCTATTGGAAGGCAAAGTTGTGTCAAAATTTAAAAGCAATTAGTAAAGAGGTTTCAAAGAATTCCCTCACCTGAAAATTTCATTCTTCAGAAAAGCATGTTTTTTAACCGTCACAGACGTGACATCTAGAAGTATGTATATAAATATATATTTATATATATATATATATATATATATATATATAGACATATATATATATATATATATATATATATATATATATATATATATATATATATATATATATATATATATATATATATATATATATATATATATGTCGTACCTAGTAGCCAGAACGCACTTCTCACCCTACTATGCAAGGCCCGATTTGCCTATTAAACCAAGTTTTCCTGAATTAATATATTTTCTCAATTTTTTTTCTTATGAAATGATAAAGCTACCCATTTCATTTTGTATGAGGTCAATTTTTTTTTATTGAAGTTAAAATTAACGTAGATATATGACCGAACCTAACCAACCCTACCAAACCTAACCTAACCTATCTTTATAGGTTAGGTTAGGTTAGGTAGCCAAAAAAGTTAGGTTAGGTTAGGTTAGGTAGGTTAGGTAGTCGAAAAACAATTAATTCATGAAAACTTGGCCTATTAGGCAAATCGGGCCTTGCATATTAGGCTGACAAGTGCGTTCTGGCTACTAGGTACGACATATATATATATATATATATATATATATATATATATATATATATATATATATATATATATATATATATATATATATATATATATATATATGCGAACAAGCCTGAATGGTCCCCAGGACAATATGCAACTGAAAACTCACACCCCAGATGTGACTCGAACCCATACTCCCAGGAGCAACGCAACTGCAACGTACTAAAGAGGCACCCTTCTTGAGCCCGGATGGGCACATGTATAAGCAAGTAGATGGGGTCGCCATGGGTTCTCCCCTAGGTGTCCTGTTTGCAAACTTCTACATGGGTACCATCGAGCAAAAAGTCTTAGTCGACATGAACTTGAAACCGGCTATATACTGCAGGTATGTTGACGACATTTTTACACAGGTACCTGATGTCAGACATCTGCAGGAGCTGAAGGAGGCATTTGAGCAGAGTTCCGTGCTGCGTTTCACTTACGAGATGGAAAAGGATGGGAAGCTGCCCTTTCTAGATGTAACAGTCATGGAAAAGAGCGGAGGTTTCCACACTGCAGTCTACACTAAGGAAACGAACATAGGAATGTGCCTAAATGCCAACAGCGACTGCCCAGACAGGTACAAGAGGAGTGTTGTTAACGCATATGTCGACCATGCTCTCAGCCACAGCTCAGAATGGAAGCAAGTCGACGAAGAACTCTGTAGGGTAAGGCAGGTCCTAGTCAACAACGGCTTCTCCAATGGTTTCGTCGAAGACATCATAAGAAGGAAAGTGAAACGCCATGCAACCTCTGAAGAGACAACTAACACAACACCTATACCCCCTATTAGACAATTTTACAGGAACTTCTTTTCCACAGCTCATAAAACGGAGGAAAGGTTCCTGAAAGATATTGTTAATAGAAACGTTATCCCTACAGACAAAAATCAGAGGATACAACTGACGATTTACTATAAAACCAGAAAAACGACCAGCCTACTCATGAGAAACTCTCCAGACACAAAACAGAACGCTTTAAAAGAGACTAACGTCGTCTATGCCTTCAAATGCCCTCTTGGGGACAGTAAGCTCCAAAAAACCCAGTATATAGACAAGACAACAACATCTCTTTCTAGGCGTTTAACGATGCATAAGCAACAGGGCTCCATTAAGGAACATATAATCTCTTCCCACAACCAAACCATCGCCAGAGAAATCCTAGTAAACAACACAGAAATCATCGATAGATACAGCGATATCAGGCGGCTTGACGTTTGCGAGGCACTACACATCAAGAAGTCAACACCAGCAATCAACAGCCAATTAATGCACAACTATATTCTACCCACCTCAAGACTCCGCTCCAATATAGAAGCATCAAGAAATATGGACCAATAGGCTTTCTACAAACACTTCTATTCAATACCCATTGTTTCGTGTTCTGTCTTGTGTTGATGAAATTAATACCCTATTAATGCCACCTCACTACATCCACCTCACTCAAATGTAGATATAAAATCGGAGATGCATAAGTTCTATTCAGTTGTGTATTTGTAAACTAAAGTCTTTGAAAATGTAATAAGTTTTACGAAACGCGCTCGTGTCGCGTCAGACTAGAAATAAAAATGAATTTTGGAGAATTGATTTTTGATTTACCTCCAACAGTGAAAAGAAATGTACGAAAGATTGAGAAAATTCGTGTTAGAATTATTAATCTTACTTTTTCGGTCATATATATATATATATATATATATATATATATATATATATATATATATATATATATATATATATATATATATAAATATATATAAATATATATATATATATATATATATATATATATATATATATATATATATATATATAAATATATATAAATATATATATATATATATATATATATATATATATATATATATATATATATATATATATGTCGTACCTAATAGCCAGAACACACTTCTCAGCCAACTATTCATGGCCCAATTTGCCTAATAAGCCAAGTTTTCACGAATTAATGTTTTTTCGACTACCTAACCTACCTAACCTAACCTAACCTAACTTTTTCTGCAACCTAACCTAACCTAACCGATAGAGATAGGTTAGGTTAGGTTAGGTAGGATTGGTTAGGTTCGGTCATATATCTACGTTAATTTTAACTCCAATAAAAAAAATTGACCTCATACATAATGAAATGGGTAGCTTTATCATTTCATAAGAAAAAAATTAGAAAAAATATATTAATTCAGGAAAACTTGGCTTATTAGGCAAATCGGGCCTTGCATAGTAGGCTGAGAAGTGCGTTCTGGCTACTAGGTACGACATATATATATATATATATATATATATATATATATATATGTCGTACCTAGTAGCCAGAACGCACTTCTCTGCCTACTATGCAAGGCCCGATTTGCCTAATAAGCCAAGTTTTCATGAATTAATTGTTTTTCGACTACCTAACCTACCTAACCTAACCTAACCTAACTTTTTCGGCTACCTAACCTAACCTAACCTATAAAGATAGGTTAGGTTAGGTTAGGTAGGGTTGGTTAGGTTCGGTCATATATCTACATTAATTTTAACTCCAATAAAAAAAATTGACCTCATACATAATGAAATGGGTAGCTTTATCATTTCATAAGAACAAAATTTTAGGAATTATATTAATTTAGGAAAACTTGGCTTATTAGGCAAATTGGGCCTTGGATAGTAGTCCAAAAAGTGCGTTCTGGCTACTAGGTACGACATATATATATATATATATATATATATATATATATATATATGTCGTATATAAATATATATATATATATATATATATATATATATATATATATATATATATATATATATATATATATATATATATATATATATATATATATTTTCGGAAAACCCGACACCATTTAATAATATTATATAGAATATGCAGATAATATTGCTGCCGTTGTATACACAAGTTACCCATAGAAAATGTAGCTTGTAGTGGAATTTAACGTCAATAGAAAATGGGATATCATTGCCACATAGTACTATAAATTCACCAGCTATTCTGTTGGGAATTATTCCTAAATACATTAGTCTTCGGACTTTTTATATCATAAAAACATCTTATTTTATTTAACTTAATTATCAGTATCAAAATAAAGTAAATGTGACCCTTTTATCACTTTTTGACATTGCACAAGGAGAGCCAGGAGGGTCAGTGGTGAGGGAGTGGTCAGCTTTGTTAGCTAAGACCAGAGGCGCAGGGGTGCAAATTCAGCTCCTCTAATTTCTCTTGGACGAAGTGTTGTGGAGATCAAAGTGTTCTACCATCATCAACGTGCTGTCAAAATGAACAAGGGAAGTGTCCTACCGAAACCCGTTTATCTAATCATTTCTGGGTAGTTAATGTTAGGTAGATAAGGGCGAACCGGTTAGGATGCGAACAGCCTCTTAATAAAAGGTAATAAAGCCTTGGTCCTTATTATTTAATATACAGTGTTTTCTCTGATATAGCTGTCATATATTAGGATTCTGGCTTTATAGCTAGTGCCCTTTCACAGGTCAAGAAGAGGAAGCAAGCTTGGTATATCAGTTACCAGGGTGATGGAAGCTAGCCTCAAACGAGGATAATTTGGTGTCTACAGCCTAGTTATACCAGGTGGACTAAGCCTGCTGTACAATAAGATAAGGCACCTCCAATTTATTTATTAATATATGTAGTTAATACTGTAGTTTGATTGGCTGCATATATATATATAAATTTAACTTAAACCCCCCCTAATGTGTAAGGATCGATTTGTGAGATTATTGCAGAAATAAAGTTCACTTAACATGATACCAATTGCTATCGATAGATATAAATTAACGTATATATAAATTCTATATTAATTCATATAAATTAAATATATATAAATCTCACAGGTCGGTTCCCACATTATATGGTCCTACGAACATAGATTATATGGTCTTTCGAACCTAGATTGTCTAGAGAGCTAGATTGTCATCGAATTAAATAAACTAGTGTAATAAATTAGTGAACAATACTTAGCCAGTCAAAGACCGGCAGCGTATCCTCGAGCTAGATCACGAGCCCCTCAGCCCATCCCAGCCTTACTCAGCAGTTTCATGGTCAACCATTGATTTGGTGGGGGTGTTATTCTGCGAAGTGACAGCGCTTATATTAAAACCAGCCAAATTAGTGGCTGTGTCCTCGTAAGATTGTTCACGGATTTGTGGTGTTAATTTCGGGAGAGATTATCCACGAATTTCGTAGAGTTAATTTTGCGAGATCATTAATAATATTTAATACTTCTAGATAATACTAGAAGTTTCACAGAGGCGATTAAGAGGCTATCATTAACAATTGTGTGTATTATTTCTCCATAATAGAGAATTATTTAATATATATTGCACTATTGTTCACAATATAATGTTTACCAATTGCGAACCCACAACAGGGTAGGATAAACATTGACTAGTGTTCATAGATAACCTAGTCCCCTATTACCATTGACTAGTTGAACTATTTATTGTTCATCCTAATCCCATTATTACCATAGTTTAGTTGTACTATATTGAACAACCTAGAACCATTAATGAATGATGAAGGCCCTATTTTGGGTGTAATCGTTACCAGCTCGAGTTGAGTTGTGTACATATATATAATAATTTACTTACGATCATTACATCTTTCAGTGATTAATTAGTGTCTATACCATCCAAGGGAGATAATTGAGGAGCTAGCCTAAAGGTACTTTCATTGACACTGGTTTATCACTTAAATCATTAGTGTGTATGATTATATATATATATATATATATATATATATATATATATATATATATATATATATATATATATATATATATATATATATATATATATATATATATATATGTCGTACCTAGTAGCCAGAACGCACTTCTGAGCCTACTATGCAAGGCCCGATTTGCCTAATAAGCCAAGTTTTCATGAATTAATGTTTTTTCGACTACCTAACCTACCTAACCTAACCTAACCTAACTTTTTCGGCTACCTAACCAAACCTAACCAATAAAGATAGGTTAGGTTAGGTTAGGTAGGGTCGGTTAGGTTTGGTCATATATCTACGTTAATTTTAACTCCAATAAAAAAAAATTGACCTCATACATAATGAAATGGGTAGCTTTATCATTTCATAAGAAAAAAAATAGAGAAAATATATTAATTCAGGAAAACTTGGCTTATTAGGCAAATCAGGCCTTGCATAGTAGGCTGAGAAGTGCGTTCTGGCTACTAGGTACGACATATATATATATATATATATTAGTATATTTTGGTAGCAGTCTTTCCTGTAGACATATATTATTAAATATGACCGAAAAAGTAAGATTAATAATTCTAACACGAATTTTCTCAATCTTTCGTACATTACGCTTCACTGTTGGAGGTAAATCAAAAATCAATTCTCCAAAATTCATTTTTATTTCTAGTCTGACGCGACACGGGCGCGTTTCGTAAAACTTATTACATTTTCAAAGACTTTAGTTCACAAATACACAACTGACTTACGTATCTCCGATTTTATATCTACATTTGAGTGAGGTGGGAGGGGTGATGTGGCATTAACACAAGACAGAACAAGAGGGGATATTAATAGGGTATTAAAAGCATCAACACAAGACAGAACACAAACAATGGGTATTGAATAGAAGTGTTTGTAGAAAGCCTATTGGTCCATATTTCTTGATGCTTCTATATTGGAGCGGAGTCTTGAGGTGGGTAGAATATAGTTGTGCAATAATTGGCTGTTGATTGCTGGTGTTGACTTCTTGATGTGTAGTGCCTCGCAAACGTCAAGCCGCCTGCTATCGCTGTATCTATCGATGATTTCTGTGTTGTTTACTAGGATTTCTCTGGCGATGGTTTGGTTGTGGGAAGAGATTATATGTTCCTTAATGGAGCCCTGTTGCTTATGCATCGTTAAACGCCTAGAAAGAGATGTTGTTGTCTTGCCTATATACTGGGTTTTTTGGAGCTTACAGTCCCCAAGTGGGCATTTGAAGGCATAGACGACGTTAGTCTCTTTTAAAGCGTTCTGTTTTGTGTCTGGAGAGTTTCTCATGAGAAGGCTGGCCGTTTTTCTGGTTTTATAGTAAATCGTCAGTTGTATCCTCTGATTTTTGTCTGTAGGGATAACGTTTCTATTAACAATATCTTTCAGGACCCTTTCCTCCGTTTTATGAGCTGTGGAAAAGAAGTTCCTGTAAAATAGTCTAATAGGGGGTATAGGTGTTGTGTTAGTTGTCTCTTCAGAGGTTGCATGGCTTTTCACTTTCCTTCTTATGATGTCTTCGATGAAACCATTGGAGAAGCCGTTATTGACTAGGACCTGCCTTACCCTACAGAGTTCTTCGTCGACTTGCTTCCATTCTGAGCTGTGGCTGAGAGCACGGTCGACATATGCGTTAACAACACTCCTCTTGTACCTGTCAGGGCAGTCGCTGTTGGCATTTAGGCACATTCCTATGTCTGTTTCCTTAGTGTAGACTGCAGTGTGATAAAAATAAAAATGATTTTTGGAGAATTGATTTTTGATTTACCTCCAACAGTGAAGCGTAATGTACGAAAGATTGAGAAAATTCGTGTTAGAATTATTAATCTTACTTTTTCGGTCATATTTAATATTATATATAAATATATATATATATATATATATATATATATATATATATATATATATATATATATATATATATATATATATATATATATATATATATATATATATATATATATATATAGATATGTCGTACCTAGTAGCCAGAACGCACTTCTCAGCCTACTATGCAAGGCCCAATTGGCCTAATAAGCCAAGTTTTCCTGAATTAATTGTTTTTCGACTACCTAACCTACCTAACCTAACCTAACCTAACTTTTTCGGCTACCTAACCTAACGTAACCTATAAAGATAGGTTAGGTTAGGTTAGGTAGGGTTGGTTAGGTTGGGTCATATATCTACGTTAATTTTAACTCCAATAAAAAAAATTGACATACATAATGAAATAGGTAGCTTTATAATTTCATAAGAAAAAAAATAGAAAAAATATATTAATTTAGGAAAACTTGGCTTATTAGGCAAATCGGCCCCTGCATAGTAGGCCGAGAAGTGCATTCTGGCTACTAGGTACGACATATATATATATATATGTCGTACCTAGTAGCCAGAACACACTTCTCAGCCTACTATGCAAGGCCCGATTTGCCTAATAAGCCAAGTTTTCATGAATTAATGTTTTTTCGACTACCTACCCTACCTAACCTAACCTAACATAACTTTTTCGGGTACCTAACCTAACCTAACCTATAAAGATAGATTAGGTTAGGTTAGGTTGGGTTGGTTAGGTTCGGTCATATATCTACCTTGATTTTAACTCCAATAACAAAAAATTGACCTCATACATAATGAAATGGGTAGCTTTATCATTTCATAAGAAAAAAATTAGAGAAAATATATTAATTCAGGAAAACTTGGCTTATTAGGCAAATCGGGCCTTGCATAGTAGGCTGAGAAGTGCGTTCTGGCTACTAGGTACGACATATATATATATATATATATATGTCGTATATATATATATATATATATATATATATATATATATATATATATATATATATATATATATATATATATATATATATATATATATATATTGTGTTGGTGTATACGGCGAAGCAAAGACCAATTCATATATACAGGAATTCAAATAAACTTATATATCATCATGCATATGTCGTTAGTTACATTTTAATTATTTGCCACCGCCGGTCTCTACATGAACAATAAAGATATTGTTAATGCTTGAGGGCAGGTAAAATATTGTGTTATTTGTCATTATTACTGCTGCCGTCATGCTTGTGTTTGAGTGCTACCAGGGGCGTCACTCATGCATAGTCACGGGCGTCAGTCTCGCACCGTCACGCGCAGCCATTAGCGCATGTATCACGACGGGACTCATCGTCACTCACATGGTGTACCCAGGACCACACGGTTCCACTGGTGCTACAATTGCTGTTGCTTCTGCTTCAGCTTCTGCTGCGTCTGCTGCTCTTGGATCTGTTCAAAAGCAATTACAATTTTTTTTCGAATGTTTCATCTGCATTTTGATTTTTTGTTGTTGTTGCCTCTGTCACTAAATCATATGACCGAAATTGTTCATTATATTACTTGAAATTTGCAGCTTGAAAAATACTGCATTCTTCGGAAGCTTTAAATATTGAAGCTAAGAGGAAGATTACAAATTATTTCAGAAATAGCGGACGACCATGGGCGGCTGTGTGTGGGTCCTGGCGTTGCTGGTGCTGGTTGTGGACGCTCGTGAAACAAAAGCGCGCGTGGGAGCGGTGACCGAGTGTGTGTCCGAGTACTGGAGTCCCCAACAACAAAAGTACTCTGCAGGCTCTGAGCTGATCTGTGCTCAAATATGCAATACGAAGGGAGCCCTCGAGTACACATATACCGGTAAGTGAAATATTCAATTAGGCCCTGTAATGGGGCCTGACAGCTGAGTGTACAGCGCTCGGGATTCGTAGTCATGAGGTTCCGAGCTCGATTCCCTGTGGAGGCGGAAACAAATGTTCAGAGTTTCTTTCACCCTGATGCACCTGTTTACCAATCATTAAATAGCTACGGCTACTTCCTGGGGGTGTGTAACAAAAACGAGGCCTGGTCGAGGACCAGGCAACGGGAACACTAATCCCCGAAATCATTTTAAGATAACCTCAGGATAGGCTAGTACACGCTGATTTAATTTTTTTAAATTTTGCCCCGAGGGGCGAGTTTATTGGGCAGCGCCATTCATCTTGTGAGTGAACATACCGCCATAGCAGCAATGTACAACACTCCCCAATAGGAAGAAAACCCGCTGGGTTGTTCATCCTGTCACTTGTACCCAGACACAGCTGGGACTTGCTTAACTGTCTCAAGTGAAAAGCTCCTCAAACAAGAAGATTAACATCTATCAACCCTCAAAAGCTTACGTTATCTTGCGGGTGCAAAATGGGGAAATCTTTTATGAACAGTATCAAAATTTCACAAATAGTGTTTTCGTAACTCAAACAATGTATTCTACAAATACTTCTCATGTCTCTCAGGTGTTCACATTCACGTAGATAGTGGTCAAGGCGGTGTCCATCACTCTTACCACAGATTCTGGAACTTCGCTGATCAACTGTTGTTTCCATTCCATATCTCCATGGATATTTGTATCCAAGACGGATTCTCGCTATTACTGATTCTCTCCCTCGTCCTCCTCCTCTTCGGCTATAATGATTGGGATTGCCAGCTGCAACCATGTTGTACCATCGTACAGATTCACTGGTTTGTGCTTCTATCCTCCTTTCCTCAGTTACCTTGTCACGGTGATGTTGCCTGACTTGTACCTCTAATTTGTAGTAGAGTCTTGGGTATGAAGTATTCAATATGGTCTCCTTCAGCGCCTTCAGCAGCCAGCACATCTGCTCGTTCATTCATACATATTCCAACATGGGAGGGGATACACAGAAACTTGATGACTCTTCCCTGATTGGTAAGTACTCTCACAGCTCTCTTAATTTCAGCGACTATTGCAAGATTTTCTGCCCGGTTTTTACTTAGGCTTTGCAGTGCTGCTTTTGAATCGGTGCAAATCACTGCACCATTAGTGTTCCGTTCAAGAAATCTTAACGCCATAACAATGGCAGTTTTGATGTAGTTGAACCAAATTATTGTAGAAGAAAGGAGAAATGGAAGGGATTTAATCAACACAAAAAATCACCATTGGAGTCAGTGAAATAGAAGCAGGATGTTTAGGTTCAGTAAAAATGTATAGGTTGGAGTGTATATGGAAGTTAACACTCAGATGAGATATGAGGGTGTCAGGAAACATTTATTTCGTGCACATGCAGTAAACAAAATGGAGACACATATAAGGGAAACAATGGGAGTGTCCTCCACCCATAAGATTTATAACATGTACATATAAGACATATAAGCAAGGAACAGACGTGTCGCCGGTTATTACATTAAACACCAGATAATTTGAAAGGCTGAACCCAGGAGCTAAAACCGGTTCTGTTAGATAGGAACTCGCAAACACCAACGAGACGATACGGTGATACTTCGAAGATACTAAACATTCACATGTGGGAGGAAGTTGTGGAGGATCACAAGTGAGTAAGTTAGTATTAAGTCCTTGTAAAATACTGAATGAAAGTACGACAATGGGTCAAGCTTATTAAAATTATATTCTAGTTCAGACCGTTAAACCCATTACAGATTACTTGAAGGGTACCTCATGATATATCTGTAGGAGTTAAACAGTGCAAACACGCCTTTGCACCCAAGTGATGTGCAGTTATCAAAAGACATGTTATATATATTAATCGATAAATTTCAAGCTATTCTTTTCTGATTTTTTGTTGTGATGGTAACTTTGATGCCGACGTGAGACAGACAGATTCTATACACATAGAAATCACAATAGCGTGTTATATCAAATGAACAAATCCACAAGGGCCGTGATGAAGGTTCGAACGTACGTCCGGGATGATCCCAGATTGAACTTCTTTTCACTATGTCGTGGCGCAGTCAACCAAGACGCGTCTGGGATCATCCTGGACTTAGGTACGAACCCTCATCACGGCCCTTGAGGATTTGTTAATTTAATCAGAGTCTAATTTTTGACTCAGACAACAATTACTCACGAACGTCGCCCAAGAACAAATGGGTTCAAGAGTTTCATTAATGGTAATTAAATTCATTAATTTAACAGAAGTGGGCCAGTCCCACAACCCTGAGGTGCCTGTGCTTCTTTAACGTGTTCACGAGAGAAATGATTATATATCAGTTACTTATGTAATGTGCCGATGATAACAAAACTGAAGAGTACAATATAAAACAAAGAAAACCTAGACTGACCAGAGAAAGGGCCTGAATTTTTTGTAATTGATTATAATCTACACAAAGGCAAGATGATAAGATTCAATTCGGAAATTGGGTGGCAACAGGCAGAGTACTTCTTAATAATCACCCGAGATATTTCTTAACAATATGACATCAACACCTCATGCAAAGCAGCCGAGCATTCTTGTATCCCTCAGGCATCTTGTAATGGATGCTTTTATAGCAATATAAACTAACTATGACAAACCAGCATTAGAATAGGCAGTTCGAGAGAGAAATCACTATCTGAAAAAATACAAAGTAAAATAAAAGCAATATACACTGAAACCAGGATTTATATAAAACAAACATAGTTACTAAGAGTTATTATGAACCTGGTGTTGCATATACAATTTGCGTGGTACTGGAATATACAAATGGATGATAATTAAAGATGACATTAGTTAGTTTGCAAGTCATTTTTGCTTGTTAGATGGTAAGGTGAAGTATTAGCTGTTTAATAATACAAGAAACATTATTCCATGAGACATCATCTCGTGGAACCTCGTGGAACAGATACAGGTAAATTTGACATTGTTTAAAACAATACAAATAGCTGTGAACCCAGCATGTGTGCAGGTTATTACAAACTTCCCAGGTGAGTGTTGAGACAGGGGAAGGGAGGAGAGATGGGATGGGTTGTAGTTGTATTCACCTAGTTGTGCTTGCAGGGGTTGAACTCTGCTCTTTCGGCCCACCTCTCAACTGTCAATCAATAAACTGTTACTAACTACTAAATTGTTTTTTCACATGCACTCCGGGAAGCAGCCCGTAACAGCTGTCTAACTTCCAGGGTATCTATTTTCTACTAGGTAACAGGGGCATCAGGGCGAAAGACACTCTGCCCATTTTGTTTCTGCCATTACAGGTGATCGAACCCGGACCCTAGGATTACGAGTCCAGAGCGCTGTCCACTCAGCTACCAGGCCTCCTAATGTGGTGGGACCAGGATTGAGAGGAGGACGTCCACATGAAAGGACGTGGTGGACCATTTAGGCCGTGAGGGGATGTGGTGGACCAGAGAGGCTGTTAGGGGATGTGGTGGACCAGGGAGGCTGTTAGGGGATGTGGTGGACCAGGGAGGCTGTGAGAGGGATGTGGTGGACCAGGGAGGCTGTGAGGGGGATGTGGTGGACCAGGGAGACTGTGAGAGGGATGTGGTGGACCAGGGAGGCTGTGAGGGGGATGTGGTCGACCAGGGAGGCTGTGAGAGGGATGTGGTGGACCAGGGAGGCTGTGAGGGGGATGTGGTGGACCAGGGAGACTGTGAGAGGGATGTGGTGGACCAGGGAGGCTGTGAGGGGGATGTGGTGGACCAGGGAGGCTGTGAGAGGGATGTGGTGGACCAGGGAGGCAGTGAGGGGGATGTGGTGGACCACGGAGACTGTGAGGGGATGTTGTAGCCCGGGAGGCTGTAAGGCGGATGTGGTGGACCAGGGAGGCTGTGAGGGGAATGTGGTGGACTAGGGAGGCTGTGAGGCGGATGTGGTGGACCAGGGAGGCTGTGAGGGGATGTGGTGGACCAGGGAGACTGTGAGGGCATGTGGTAGATCAGGGAGGCTGTGAGGGGATGTGGTGGACCAGGGAGGCTGTGAGAGGGATGTGGTGGACCAGGGAGGCTGTGAGAGGGATGTGGTGGACCAGGGAGGCTGTGAGAGGGATGTGGTGGACCAGGGAGGCTGTAAGGCAATGTGGTGGACCAGGGAGGCTGTAAGGCGAATATGGTGGACCAGGGAGGCTGTGAGGGGGATGTTGTGTCCCGGGAGGCTGTAAGGCGGATGTGGTGGACCAGAGAGGCTGTGAGGGGAATGTGGTGGACCAGGGAGGCTGACAGGGGAATGTGGTGGACCAGGGAGGCTGTAAGGCGGATGTGGTGGACCAGGGAGGCTGTAAGGCGGATGTGGTGGACCAGGGAGGCTGTGAGGGGATGTGGTGGACCAGGGAGACTGTGAGGGCATGTGGTAGATCAGGGAGGCTGTGAGGGGATGTGGTGGACCAGGGAGGCTGTGAGAGGGATGTGGTGGACCAGGGAGGCTGTGAGAGGGATGTGGTGGACCAGGGAGGCTGTGAGAGGGATGTGGTGGACCAGGGAGGCTGTGAGAGGGATGTGGTGGACCAGGGAGGCTGTAAGGCGAATGTGGTGGACCAGGGAGGCTGTAAGGCGAATGTGGTGGACCAGGGAGGCTGTGAGGGGGATGTTGTGTCCCGGGAGGCTGTAAGGCGGATGTGGTGGACCAGAGAGGCTGTGAGGGGAATGTGGTGGACCAGGGAGGCTGACAGGGGAATGTGGTGGACCAGGGAGGCTGTAAGGCGGATGTGGTGGACCAGGGAGGCTGTAAGGCGGATGTGGTGGACCAGGGAGGCTGTGAGGGGATGTGGTGGACCAGGGAGACTGTGAGGGCATGTGGTAGATCAGGGAGGCTGTGAGGGGATGTGGTGGACCAGGGAGGCTGTGAGAGGGATGTGGTGGACCAGGGAGGCTGTGAGAGGGATGTGGTGGACCAGGGAGGCTGTAAGGCGAATGTGGTGGACCAGGGAGGCTGTGAGAGAGATGTGGTGGACCAGGGAGGCTGTGAGGGGAATGTGGTGGACCAGGGAGGCTGTGAGGGGAATGTGGTGGACCAGGGAGGCTGTGAGGGGGATGTTGTGTCCCGGGAGGCTGTAAGGCGGATGTGGTGGACCAGAGAGGCTGTGAGGGGAATGTGGTGGACCAGGGAGGCTGTGAGAGGGATGTGGTGGACCAGGGAGGCTGTGAGGGGGATGTGGTGGACCAGGGAGGCTGTGAGAGGGATGTGGTGGACCTGGGAGGCTGTGAGAGGGATGTGGTGGACCAGGGAGGCTGTAAGGCGAATGTGGTGGACCAGGGAGACTGTGAGGGGAATGTGGTGGACCAGGGAGGCTGTGAGGGGATGTTGTAGCCCGGGAGGCTGTAAGGCGGATGTGGTGGACCAGGGAGGCTGTGAGGGGGATGTGGTGGACCAGGGAGGCTGTGAGGGGGATGTGGTGGACCAGGGAGGCTGTGAGGGGGATGTGGTGGACCAGGGAGGCTGTGAGAGGGATGTGGTGGACCTGGGAGGCAGTGAGGGGATGTGGTGGACCAGGGAGGCTGTGAGGGGGATGTAATGGACCAGGGAGGCTGTGAGGGGGATGTGGTGGACCAGGGAGATTGTGAGGGGATGTGGTGAACCAGGAAGGCTGTGAGGGGATGTGGTAGAGCAGGGAGCCCATACGGGGATGTGGTGGACCGGGAAGGTCGTGAGAGAACGTTGTGGACCAGGGAGAACGTGATAGGATGTGATGGACCAGGGGTCGGTGAGGGGACGTGGTGAACCAGGAAGGCCGTGAAGGGACACATCTCCAACCCACTCCCGCACAAGACAGAACATATATGACTTATTGTTTGTAGACACTATTTGGCTGATTAATTAGTACATATGTGGTATATGCCAAGTTATATTTTGTTTTTAAGGTACAACCTATTCCTATAGATTTGCTAAACCCCAGTTTTCATATTAGGAATTTCTTTTTCAGTTTTATTAAACAATAGAGATTTTATACAATATTTGACAATATCCTGAGTTAATTTACAATTTATTGAAATATTTTCGTTTCGTTTTATTATTTTTATAAAACTGTATTATCAATATAGGTATAGGTTAAGTAATAATTGTAATTAAGAAGCAATAAGATGTTTATCTTAACATACTAAGAAGGTTAGGTTAGGTCGGTGTTTTCTATTAAGCTTTTCAAGGTAAACTAGAATATTCACAATAAATTAGTATGTCACATATGCACTTATTAATAAGCCAATATTGACTATAAGCAAGTGCGAGAACAGGTTGACATCTCATAAATACCGGTGGAGACAAACGTAAGATCCAGCTTCCCCCCACCAATATGGGTTTGTTCTGTAGAGTTAAGCAGACAGACTTCAGGCATTTCATCCTTTTGGATGAAGTGCCATGCCATGCTTGTTTCTTTGTTGTTTAAGATTCAGCCACTCGGAGCGAAAACTTCCAAGTTACTCGGGCTATGATGAGCCCGTAGTGGACTTACTTGGCACAGTAGCGGGGTTGTATGTGTGATTTGTCATGAGTGATTCATTGATAAAGATTAAGCCACCCAAAAGGTTGCACTTGCATGAATAGTCCTTAAGTGGAGGCTCTTCGGAGCCATTACCAATAGCTGATACTGGAGATCTGTAATTAGATGGATGTTTTCATTGTGGGGAGAGGGGGCGGTCTCGGAGGGCAAACTATATAAATTACAATGCTTGTAAGTTAGTGAAGGTCTTCCAGTTTCTCTTCTCCAAGTCAGACTTAGAATTAATCTGAGTCTTGTTACGACTTGACATGGTTGTGTTGTCATTGGAGTTCGGTGATGTTGCTTCCATGAGGAGATCTTGTACGGAATAGGGTAAGTGTCGTGGCGATGGAACTCGCCACGACACTTCTACTGAGATTTCCTCGTCTGAGGAGTCCGTGGCGTAGTCCGTTGTTGGTGGTTTTGCTTTCACAGCCTAAGGTTGAGATTGGTTTTGGAGTCGATGGGTTGTGGTAGAAGCAGGTTCGGTCACGTTGGTGGTGTTGTTGGAGGTCGCAGTGAGTACGTCTGCGAGCGCCTCTGATGAGACGGTGATGGAGGTATCGTTTTGGGGCTGGATTGGAGGCTGCCGCTGTTTGTGCAGCCTGGGTCTTTAGTGGAGTTGAAGTCTGAGTGGAGATCAACCTAGTGGTCGACATTGTGGAAGTCCCCTGTGTGGTAGGGGAGGTAATGAGACGTGCCTCTGGGGCTGTGATGAAGTCCAGGTCATTGGCTAGGTACACCACATTCAGTTTTCTGACAAATCGATGGTTGTCAAGTCCAGCAAGCATTTCCTCTAGTCGTATAAGACCAGGGGTAATGCTGGCACGTCATGCATGGATGGTTGGGCTTTGTGTCCCCATGTGAAGGCTGGGTGCACTGGTGAGAGGAACCACTGTTTGGTAAGACTGGGAACTCTTCTGGTTCGTTGGTGAGAGCTGAGGTCTTGGGGAGAGTTGAGATAGAGGTGGTGCTCTTTTGAAAGTAGGAAATCGTAGCCCAGGAGATTTTCAAGGTCCTTCGTACTTGTGAAGAAGAGCGCGATATCATCACCTTCCTGATTAATGTCATTGGGTGTGATGCTGACCCCTGTCCTTAAGGATATTCAAAATGTTGCTCTTCCCAAAAGCATGACCGTTTAGGGGGATGGGGGGGGGGGTGTTCAATCTTTTACAGGTTTGGGTTGCATTGTGTACTCTCTGCGACTCTACAGGTCGCAATGGATGTTTTGTGGAGAAAGGTTTCAGATTCTCTGCTGTGACAGTGTATTTTGGCATGCATTTGCAAAGGCTTATATTCTCTTGGGGTGAGGTGGTAAGGGGCGTGATTGAGATGAACAAGTGGAGGAAACAAAATGGATATTAATAGGCTATTACATGCATGAACATAAAACAGCTTTTGTTCGTGCTGTTACTGTCTCTGTGTTGGTTCAGGGTCTTGAAGTGGGTAGAATGTAATAATGCGTTAACTGGTTGTTCATAGTTTCTCCTGACTTTTTGATGTGTAGGACCTCACTGATGTCCAGTCTCCTGTTGTCGTTATACTTGTCGATTATTTCAGCGTTGCTTGAATAATAATGTTATGAACATTATTATTCTTCATTATTATTCCATTCACCATATTAAAATATGTATAAATTCCATGTTTTCTTTCATATTTTTAAGATTCCTACGTGTTTGCAGCCCTGTTTTTTATTTATACAGAATGTATTGATGAGCAAGTGACCAAATATGAAATTGGGGTGAAATTTCAATATCATGAATACGTCCTAGACTTTTCTTTCCGCCAAACAAAGCGAACTTTTTATAATCACAAACCTAAGCATAACCGAGACTTCAAGAACTCACTTGTGTGTCCCTACTCTTAAGAGCTGGCTGAGCTTTCCCACACTTGTAAGACTTTTAGTGTCAACCTTGTCATCAAAAACAATAATATAATAAAATCCATTTTAATTAAGAGCTCTCCGGTACCTCAGGAGGATGTATATATTCCATCCCTTGCAAAGATTGTGGTTTCAAATATATAAGATAACTGGAAAACAAATCCATTCCCGTGTGTCTCAACATCAGTACTCAATGTGTAGGGGTCCACTAGGAAAAGGAAAATAAAATCCTGAATGTTTTCGTTTCATTGTCCTAGTTGATATTTATTCCATAACTGAATCATGTGTTTTTTTTGTGATTATTCTTGCATCAGTACTCAATACCAACTGCAGAGTAATCAAGTTCAATCTTTCTTCGTGTTAGTCTTCCTGATCACTCCCTCAACTGGAATGAATCAAAAAGCTTAGTTCGCTGTAGTTAATTTGCTGAACGGAATTTGATTAAGTCTGCCTTATTCAGTCATTGCCCCCCCCCCACCCCATACTTTAAATATTAGTCCCGGCTTGTATCCCCTCGCACCCTTGATAATATCCAATGTTGCCTGAATGTTCCAGTCAGCTTAGCTTTTTGGTTTCCTTAAACACTGAATACTGTGACTTTTATGCTTGGGTCCTTAGAACTATAGTTTTTCTGTGGCTCTGACAAGTTTTTGTAAAATTAAATAAATTATTAATTATATATTATTTGCTCAACCCAGAAGAGATAATTTAGTACACCATAAATATAGAAATGTGGGAAGTTTTCTCTTGTTCTTATATTTTATATAAATGAGTAACATATGTAACTTGGTAATTTTGTTGAATGAAAATAGACTGAGTCTGCCTTAGTCAGCCTATGGCTGCCTTAATCACCAATGGCTGATTAAAGCTGACTCCTCTGGCGGTTCCATTGGTTCCTCTGTGGATTACCGAAGTTCTCTGCTCTCCCATATAAGTGAATTGTATTGATGAAAACATTCTTCTGATCTGTGGCTGCCTAGTGCTATTAGGTCATTGGGGGAAATAGCTTCGATTACCAATGACTTTTAATAGTCTGGTAGTAATGTGGTCAGAGTACTGGCCGTGTCAAGGCGTTTCATTGCCCCTGGCAGTCTAAGGTTCGAACCTTTCAAGGAAGGAGTCCTTTCAGCACAACTCACACACAAACAGTAGGAGATGGATTAAGGATTATGGAGAAGGAATTTATGGATTATGGATTATGAGAAGGATTAAGACAGAGGAGGACTGCTTGAGGCTTCAAGAAGACCTAGACAACCGGAAGGAATGGTCGAACAATTTGTTGTTAGAGTTTAAAACAAGCAAATGCAATGTAATGAAGATAGGTGTAGGGAGCAGGAGGCCAGATATAAGGTATCATCTGGGAGATGAAATTCTTCAAGAGTCAGAGAGAGAAAAAGACTTGGCGGTTGACATCATGCCAGACCAGTCCCCGGCAGCCCATATCAAGAGAACATCAGCGGCATATGCCAGGTTGCTCAACATAAAAACGACATTCAGAAACTTGTGTAAGGAATCATTCAGAACTTTGTATACCACATATGTCAGGCCAATCCTGGAGTATGCAGCCCCAGCATGGAGTCCATATCTAGTCAAGAATAAGACTAAACTGGAAAAAGTTCAATGGTTTGCCACCAGACTAGTACCCGAGCTGAGAGGTATGAGCTACGAGGAGAGACTACGGCAAATAAACTTCACTTTGCTGGAAGACAGGAAGAGTTACTTGGGACATGATCACCACATTCAAGATTCTCAAGGGAATTGATAGGGTAGATAAAGACAGACTATTTAACACAAGGGGCACACGCACCAGGGAACACAGGTGGAAACTGAGTGCCTAAGTGAGCCACAGAGATATTAGAAAGAACTTTTTTAGTGTCAGAGTGGTTGACAAATGGAATGCATTAGGCAGTGATGTGGTGGAGGCTGATTCCGTACACAGTTTCAAGTGAAGATATGATAGAGCCCAATTGGCTCAGGAACCTGTACACATGTTGATTGACGGTTGAGAGGCGGGACCAAAGAGGTAGAGCTCAACCACTGCAAGCACAGTTAGGTGAGTACACTTATGTGAGTACACATACACACACACACACACACACACACACACATATATATATATATATATATATATATATATATATATATATATATATATATTAGTATATTTTGGTAGCAGTCTTTCCTGTAGACATATATTATTAAATATTACCGAAAAAGTAAGATTAATAATTCTAACACGAATTTTCTCAATCTTTCGTACATTACGCTTCACTGTTGGAGGTAAATCAAAAATCACTTCTCCAAAATTCATTTTTATTTCTAGTCTGACGCGACACGGGCGCGTTTCGTAAAACTTATTACATTTTCAAAGACTTCACAAATACACAACTGATTAGAACTTACGTATCTCTGATTTTATATCTACATTTGAGTGAGGTGGGAGGGGTGATGTGGCATTAACACAAGACAGAACAAGAGGGGATATTAATAGGGTATTAAAAGTATCAACACAAGACAGAACACAAACAATGGGTATTGAATAGAAGTGTTTGTAGAAAGCCTATTGGTCCATATTTCTTGATGCTTCTATATTGGAGCGGAGTCTTGAGGTGGGTAGAATATAGTTGTGCAATAATTGGCTGTTGATTGCTGGTGTTGACTTCTTGATGTGTAGTGCCTCGCAAACGTCAAGCCGCCTGCTATCGCTGTATCTATCGATGATTTCTGTGTTGTTTACTAGGATTTCTCTGGCGATGGTTTGGTTATGGGAAGAGATTATATGTTCCTTAATGGAGCCCTGTTGCTTATGCATCGTTAAACGCCTAGAAAGAGATGTTGTTGTCTTGCCTATATACTGGGTTTTTTGGAGCTTACAGTCCCCAAGTGGGCATTTGAAGGCATAGACGACGTTAGTCTCTTTTAAAGCGTTCTGTTTTGTGTTCCAGACACAAAACAGAACGCTTTAAAAGAGACTAACGTCGTCTATGCCTTCAAATGCCCACTTGGGGACTGTAAGCTCCAAAAAACCCAGTATATAGGCAAGACAACAACATCTCTTTCTAGGCGTTTAACGATGCATAAGCAACAGGGCTCCATTAAAGAACATATAATCTCTTCCCATAACCAAACCATCGCCAGAGAAATCCTAGTAAACAACACAGAAATCATCGATAGATACAGCGATAGCAGGCGGCTTGACGTTTGCGAGGCACTACACATCAAGAAGTCAACACCAGCAATCAACAGCCAATTATTGCACAACTATATTCTACCCACCTCAAGACTCCGCTCCAATATAGAAGCATCAAGAAATATGGACCAATAGGCTTTCTACAAACACTTCTATTCAATACCCATTGTTTCTGTTCTGTCTTGTGTTGATACTTTTAATACCCTATTAATATCCCCTCTTGTTCTGTCTTGTGTTAATGCCACATCACCCCTCCCACCTCACTCAAATGTAGATATAAAATCAGAGATACGTAAGTTCTAATCAGTTGTGTATTTGTGAAGTCTTTGAAAATGTAATAAGTTTTACGAAACGCGCCCGTGTCGCGTCAGACTAGAAATAAAAATGAATTTTGGAGAAGTGATTTTTGATTTACCTCCAACAGTGAAGCGTAATGTACGAAAGATTGAGAAAATTCGTGTTAGAATTATTAATCTCACTTTTTCGGTCATATTTAATAATATATATATATATATATATATATATATATATATATATATATATATATATATATATATATATATATATATATATATATATATATATATATATATATATATATATATATATATATATATATATATATATATATATGTGGATGTGGTGGACATATATATATATGCCTCCTTCAGCTCCTGCAGATGTCTGACATCAGGTACCTGTATAAAAATGTCGTCAACATACCTGCAGTATATGGCCGGTTTCAGTTCATGTCGACTAAGACTTTTTGCTCGATGGTACCCATGTAGAAGTTCGCAAACAGAACACCTAGGGGAGAACCTATGGCGACCCCATCTACTTGCTTATACATGTGCCCATCCAGGCTCAAGAAGGGTGCCTCTTTAGTAAAAGCTTGGAGTAGTTTCCTTAGAATGTTTTCTGGTATGTCAAGAGGAGTACAGGCCGGATCATGATACACTCTGTCCGCTATCATCCCGATTGTTTCATCCACAGGTACGTTGGTAAACAGTGATTCTACGTCCAACGAGGCACTTATCCCTGTGGCCCGTGTTGGTATGGGTATCCGAAGCCATATATGGCCGAAGTGGGTTTCCAGGCTTATGTGTCTTGACATTTCCATATGCGTATCCAGGTTTATATTCCCCAATAATCTTTGGCAGGTGGAGTCCGGATTTCTTGGCGTTCACAGTTTCGATCAATTTGTTGACCTTTGCTTTCAATTCGGCTGTAGTGTCCTTCGTTATCCTTTGGAATTTAGTTTGGTCAGAGTTTTGTTTTTCAGTTTTTTAGTTTAAAATTTAGTTTTGACATACTAGAAAAAATTCTAAGGAAACTACTCCAAGCTTGTACTAAAGAGGCACCCTTCTTGAGCCGGGATGGGCACATGTATAAGCAAGTAGATGGGGTCGCCATGGGTTCTCCCCTAGGTGTCCTGTTTGCGAGCTTCTACATAGGTACCATCGAGCAAAAGGTCTTAGTCGACATGAACTTGAAACCGGCCATAAACTGCAGGTATGTTGACGACATTTTTACACAGGTACCTGATGTCAGACATCTGCAAGAGCAGAAGGAGGCATTTGAGCAGAATTCTGTGTTGCATTTCACTTACGAGATGGAGAAGGATGGGAAGCTGCCCTTTCTAGATGTAACAGTCATGGAAAGGAGCGGAGGTTTCCACACTGCAGTCTACACTAAGGAAACAAACATAGGAATGGGCCTAAATGCCAACAGTGACTGCCCAGACAGGTACAAGAGGAGTGTCGTTAATGCTTATGTCGACCATGCTCTCAGCCACAGCTCAGGATGGAAGCAAGTCGACGAAAAACTCTGTATGGTAAGGCAGGTCCTAGTGAACAACGGCTTCTCCAATGGTTTCGTTGAAGACATCATAAGAAGGAAGGTGAAATGCCATGCAACCTCTGAAGAGACAACTAACACAACACTTATACCCCCTATTAGACTATTTTACAGGAACTTCTTTTCCACAGGTCATAAAACGGAGGAAAGGATCCTGAAAGATATTTTTAATAGAAACGTTATCCCTACAGACAAAAATCAGAAGATACAATTGACGATCTACTATAAAACCAAGAAAACGGCCAACCTACTCATGAGAAACTCTCCAGACTCAAAGCAGAGCGCTTTAAAAGAGACCAATGTCATCTATGCCTTCAAATGCCCACTTGGGGACTGTAAGCCTCAAAGAATTCAGTATATAGGCAAGACAACAACATCTCTTTCCAGGCGATTAACGATGCATAAGCAACAAGGCTCCATTAAGGAACATATAATCTCTTCGCACAACCTGACCATCACCAGAGAAGTCTTAACCAAAAACACAGAAATCATCGATAGATAAGGCGATAGCAGGCGGCTTGATATCTGCGAGGCACTACACATTAAGAAGTCGACACCGGCAATCAACAGCCAATTAATGCACTACTATATTCTACCCACTTCAAGATTCCGCACCAATATAGAAGCATCAAGAAATATGGGCCAATAGGCCCTTTGCAGTTAGTTCCATTCTTCCCTTTAACTTACAAAATATTATACCCATTGTTTCGTGTTCTGTCGTGTGTTGAAAGTTTGTTTTCACCTCGTCAAAACTGTTGTAACATATTATTATATGTTCACCCAAATTGCAGGTATAAGATCAAAGCTGTTTGAACTCTGTTCAGTTATAATTGTGTGTGTGTAAACTAAAGTCTTTGAAAATGTAATAAGTTTTACGAAACACTTTTAAGTGTTGCGTCAAGCTAGAAATAAAAATGAATTTTGGAGAATTGATTTTTCAGTTACCATCAACAGTGAAAAGAAATATATGAAACATAGAGAAAATTCGTGTTAGAATTATTAATCTTACTTTTTCGGTCATATTTAATAATATATGTCTACAGGAAAGACTGCTACCAATATATATATATATATATATATATATATATATATATATATATATATATATATATATATATATATATGTCGTACCTAATAGCCAGAACGCACTTCTCAGCCTACTATTCAAGGCCCGATTTGCCTAATAAGCCAAGTTTTCATGAATTAATGTTTTTTCGTCTACCTAACCTACCTAACCTAACCTAACCTAGCTTTTTTTGGCTACCTAACCTAACCTTACCTATAAATATAGGTTAGGTTAGGTTAGGTAGGGCTGGTTAGGTTCGGTCATATATCTACGTTAATTTTAACTCCAATAAAAGAAAATTGACCTCATACATAGAGAAAAGGGTTGCTTTATCATTTCATAAGAAAAAAATTATAGTAAATATATTAATTCAGGAAAACTTGGCTTATTAGGCAAATCGGGCCTTGAATAGTAGGCTGAGAAGTGAGTTCTGGCTACTAGGTACGACATATATATATATATATATATATATATATATATATATATATATATATATATATGTCGTACCTAGTAGCCAGAACTCACTTTTTGGCCTACTATTCAAGGCCCGATTTGCCTAATATGCCAAATTTTCCTGAATTAATATATTTTTTCTAATTTTTTTCTTATGAAATGATAAAGCTACCCATTTCATTATGTATGAGGTCAATTTTTTTTTATTGGAGTTAAAATTAACGTAGATATATGACCGAACCTAACCAACCCTACCTAACCTAACCTAACCTATCTTTATAGGTTAGGTTTGGTTAGGTAGCCGAAAAAGTTAGGTTAGGTTAGGTTAGGTAGGTTAGGTAGTCGAAAAACAATTAATTCATGAAAACTTGGCTTACTAGGCAAATTTACCTTGCATAGTAGGCTGAGAAGTGAGTTCTGGCTACTAGGTACGACATATATATATATATATATATATATATATATATATATATATATATATAAATATATATATATATATATATATATATATATATATATATATATATATATATATATATATATATATATATATATATATATATATATTTTCAAGGTAAACTAAAATATTTACAATCGATTGGTATGTCACATATACACTTATTAAAAAAGCCAATATTGACTAGAAGCAAGTGCGAGAACGGGTTGCAATATATATATATATATATATATATATATATATATATATATATATATATATATATATATATATATATATATATATATATATATATATATATATATATATGTCGTACCTAGTAGCCAGAACGCACTTCTCAGCCTACTATGCAAGGCCCGATTTGCCTAATAAGCCAAGTTTTCCTGAATTAATATTTGTTCTCTAATTTTTTTCTTATGAAATGATAAAGCTACCCATTTCATTATGTATGAGGTCAATTTTTTTTTTATTGGAGTTAGAATTAACGTAGATATATGATCGAACCTAACCAACCCTACCTAACCTAACGTAACCTATCTTTATAGGTTAGGTTAGGTTAGGTACCCGAAAAAGTTAGGTTAGGTTAGGTTAGGTAGGTTAGGTAGAGGAAAAACAATTAACTCATGAAAACTTGGCTTATTTGGCAAATCGGGCCTTGCATAGTAGGCTGAGAAGTGCGTTCTGGCTACTAGGTACGACATATATATATATATATATATATATATATATATATATATATATATATATATATATATATATATATATATATATATATATATATATGTCGTACCTAGTAGCCAGAACTCACTTTTTGGCCTACTATTCAAGGCCCGATTTGCCTAATAAGCCAAGTTTTCCTGAATTAATATATTTTTTCTAATTTTTTTCAAAGGAAATGATAAAGCTACCCATTTCATTTTGTATGAGGTCAATTTTTTTTATTGGAGTTAAAATTAACGTAGATATATGACCGAACCTAACCAACCCTACCTAACCTAACCTAACCTATCTTTATAGGCTAGGTTTGGTTAGGTAGCCGAAAAGGTTAGGTTAGGTTAGGTTAGGTAGGTTAGGTAGTCGAAAACCAATTAATTCATGAAAACTTGGCTTATTAGGCAAATTGGGCCTTGCATAGTAGGCTGAGAAGTGCGTTCTGGCTACTAGGTACGACATATATATATATATATATATATATATATATATATATATATATATATATATGTCGTACCTAGTAGCCAGAACTCACTTTTTGGCCTACTATTCAAGGCCCGATTTGCCTAATAAGCCAAGTTTTCCTGAAATAATATATTTTTTCTAATTTTTTTCTTATAAAATGATAAAGCTACCCATTTCATTATGCATGAGGTCAATTTTTTTTTATTGGAGTTAAAATTAACGTAGATATATGACCGAACCTAACCAACCCTACCTAACCTAACCTAACCTATCTTTATAGGTTAGGTTTGGTTAGATAGCCGAAAAAGTTAGGTTAGGTTAGGTTAGGTAGGTTAGGTAGTCGAAAAACAAATAATTCATGAAAATTTGGCTTATTAGGCAAATCGGGTATTGTATAGTAGGCTGAGAAGTGCGTTCTGGCTACTAGGTACGACATATATATATATATATATATATATATATATATATATATATATATATATATATATATATATATGTCGTACCTAGTAGCCAGAACTCACTTCTGAGCCTACTATGCAAGGCCCAATTTGCCTAATAAGCCAAGTTTTCATGAATTAATTGCTTTTCGACTACCTAACCTACCTAACCTAACCTAACCTAACTTTTTTGGCTACCTAACCTAACCTAACCTATAAAGATAGGTTAGGTTAGGTTAGGTAGGGTTGGTTAGGTTCGGTCATATATCTACGTTAATTTTAACTCCAATAAAAAAAAATTGACCTCTTACATAATGAAATGGGTTGCTTTATCATTTCATAAGAAAAAATTTAGAGAAAATATATTAATTCATGAAAACTTGGCTTATTAGGCAAATCGGGCCTTGCATTGTAGGCTGAAAAGTGAGTTCTGGCTAGTAGGTACGACATATATATATATATATATATATATATATGTCGTACCTAATAGCCAGAACGCACTTCTCAGCCTACTATTCAAGGCCCGATTTGCCTAATAAGCCAAGTTTTCATGAATTAATGTTTTTTCGTCTACCTAACCTACCTAACCTAACCTAACCTAGCTTTTTTTGGCTACCTAACCTAACCTTACCTCTAAATATAGGTTAGGTTAGGTTAGGTAGGGCTGGTTAGGTTCGGTCATATATCTACGTTAATTTTAACTCCAATAAAAAAAATTGACCTCATACATAGAGAAAAGGGTTGCTTTATCATTTCATAAGAAAAAAATTATAGTAAATATATATATATATTTATATTTTATATATATATTCAAGGCCCGATTATATATATATATATATATATATATTTTCTCGAATTTTTTTCTTATGAAATGATAAAGCTACCCATTTCATTATGTATGAGGTCAATTTTGTTTTATTGTAGTTAAAATTAACGTAGATATATGACCGAACCTAACCAACCCTACCTAACCTAACCTAACCTATCTTTATAGGTTAGGTTTGGTTAGGTAACCGAAAAAGGTAGGTTAGGTTAGGTTAGGTAGGTTAGGTCGTCGAAAAAACATTAATTCATGAAAACTTGGCTTATTAGGCAAATCGGGCCTTGAATAGTAGGCTGAGAAGTGAGTTCTGGCTACTAGGTACGACATATATATATATATATATATATATATATATATATATATATATGTCGTACCTAGTAGCCAGAACTCACTTCTCAGCCTACTATGCAAGGCCCGATTTGCCTAATAAGCCAAGTTTTCATGAATTAATTGTTTTTCGACAACCTAACCTACCTAACCTAACCTAACCTACCTTTTTGGGCTACCTAACCTAACCTAACCTATAAAGATAGGTTAGGTTAGGTTAGGTAGGGTTGGTTAGGTTCGGTCATATATCTACGTTAATTTTAACTCCAATAAAAAAAAATTGACCTCATACATAATGAAATGGGTAGCTTTATCATTTCATAAGAAAAAAATTAGAGAAAATATATTAATTCATGAAAACTTGGTTTATTAGGCAAATCGGGCCATGCGTAGTAGGCTGAAAAGTGCGTTCTGGCTACTAGGTACGACATATATATATATATATATATATATATATATATATATATATATATATATATATATATATATATATATATATATATATATATATATATTTATATATATATATATATATATATATATATATATATATATATATATGACAATGTCAGACCACGGAGGAAAAATGAAACAGGAAATTTCCTTAAGTACTTTCGTATATTAAATACATCTTCAGAAGGACCTTCTGAAGATGTATTTAATATACGAAAGTACTTAAGGAAATTTCCTGTTTCATTTTTCCTCCGTGGTCTGACATTGTCACATTCTTAATCACGTGTTTATTTTCGTGATATACACACACATATATATATATATATATATATATATATATATATATATATATATATATATATATATATATATATGTCGTACCTAGTAGCCAGAACTCACTTCTCAGCCTACTATGCAAGGCCCGATTTGCCTAATAAGCCTAGTTTTCATGAATTAATGTTTTTTCGACAACCTAATCTACCTAACCTAACCTAACCTAACGTTTTTGGCTACCTAACCTAACCTAACCTATAAAGATAGGTTAGGTTAGGTTAGGTAGGGTTGGTTAGGTTCGGTCATATATATACGTTAACTTTAACTCCAATAAAATAAAATTGACCTCATACATAATGAAATGGGTAGCTTTATCATTTCATAAGAAAAAAATTAGAGAAAATATATTAATTCAGTAAAACTTGGCTTATTAGGCAAATCGGGCCTTGCATAGTAGGCTGAGAAGTGAGTTCTGGCTACTAGGTACGACATATATATATATATTTATATATATATATATATATATATATATATATATATATATATATTTATATATATATATATATATATATATATATATATATATATATATATATATATATATATATATATATATCTATAAAATATATATATATATATATATTTATATATATATATATATATATATATATATATATATATATATATATATATAGATAGATAGATATATATATAGTATATATATTACAGTAAAATCTCTAAGTGCAGTGGCTTAGGGCAGATGGAATGCCACGAACATACAAATAAAAAAAAGTGAAAACAAAATAAAATAAAACTGCTATGTTGACTTCTTCAAGGTGAGCTGCTTGTTTGTTGCAGGGTGTTGTCATGGTGTTGGCGCTCTCTCAGTTGGTGGTTGACGTCTGGTGCGAGCAGGTCGCTGTTGTTGGTGTATGGTGTGCCGGCCAGCCTGTGGGGGCGGCTGGCGTTATGGCGTCGTCGGTGACGCGGATTCGGAGGTGGATTCCGCAGGATTGGAGTTCTTGGCGGCTGCTGATTGGGCATTGGTGGAGGTGACGATTTTGGATGTTTTTAAGGTGGTCCACCTATGCACACAATTTTCGGCCTTGAGAAGATCTATGACAAGCGTATGGTGGTCAAGTTCTCTGCCCCTGGTCCATATCAGCGCTTCGTAAGTGATTTTGCTGGGCTTCTCACCAGCTTCCAGGCTCTGCTCGTACTGTGGAGGTGTCGGACCGGTGTGTGGCGCCGACGTTTGTCAGCGTCCATGGAGTTCCCTTGGACTTTCCCGAGGAGGTCCTTCGCACTTCCTTCTCTCAGTACGGTACTGTGTTCACTCACCGTAAAACTTGTCTCCACTCAGGCCGCCAGTCGGGCTTGAGGACGAATGTGCAGACCCTAGGCATGCGCTTGACACGTGATATTTCTTCTCAGGTCAAGTTCTACGGCTTTAACATGAGGGTATTCCGCGCACCTGTTTTAGGTGTGGATTTCGTGGGCATCTTGAGGCCGGTTGCACTGCTTCCGGGTTGGGGAGCCAGCCCTCTTTCAGGAGGGTGATTTTTCCCCCCTTGGGGGTTAGGGGGACCAGGCCAGGTGTTGCGGAGGCCGTGGTTGTCCCCCGCGACCCCTCCCCGTCGATGGTGCCTTCTGATTTGACTGATCGTATTCCGGCTGTTTAGCAGTTTGGCCCACTTGGCCTGTTGGTGTCTCATGCGGCGCCCTCGCTTCCTGTGCACGTCATCACTGCAGAGGTTCATCGGGATTCAACTGTTGCTGACATGTAGACGGGTACGCCAGTGGAAGCTGCTCCATCGTGGGAGTGGCGATCTTGCGGGTCCATCGTGTGGTGTTGCTGATTCATCTGGTGGCCGTGCTTCCGACGTAGTTGGTGCTGCTCCAGATGCGCTGCGATCATCTCGTGGCTCTAGAGGGCCTTCCCTGGTCACGACATCGGAAGAGCCCCGTCGTAAGCGGGAGGCACGGACGCGTCGCTCTGACAAAGGTCCTCCCATCAAGCGAGGGGGGTCTACGGCTTGGGCTGCTGTGGCGTGCGCCCCTCCTTCTCCGTCTGGTGGCCTGCTGAGGTCTGTTGCTCCCGGGGCTCCCTCTGTGGGCAGTGACGCCCCGGAGGCGGTTGAGGATGCTCAGTGGGTGGTGTCCTCTGGTGTGGAAGGTACTGGACAGGATGCGCTGACTATGAAGTTTACGAAGTCTATGAAGCGTGCAGGCACCAACGTCCCTGTGGGGCCCTCCACTGCAGAGTTACCGGATGATGCGCCTACTGATCCTATTGCCTTCCCTGTGGGGGGCTCTGGTCCGCCTTTGCAGGGGACTGTGGGGTTGGTGGGGTCCTGATTGCCCTTCCTGATGGCGCCCTCTCTGATTTGTGCGACGCTGAATGTGCGTGGGTTGCGTGACTTGGCAGTGCAGATGGGCTTGGTGGCTGTGCTTCGTGAGCACCGTGTAGATGTAGCCTTCATTCAGGAGCATAATGTGCGTGACTTGAGTGCTTTGTCTGGGTTGACTGATGATTTTCATGTAGTGTTTAATCCGCCGAGGATGTCCTTTGGGGGCACGCTGATGCTGTTCTCCCGGAGGGCGTCTATTTCCGTGCTTCACACGGATATGGATGAAGATGGCCGGTGTTGTTTGCTCGTGTGCGATACCTCGGGGTGGAGATTCCCTTATTGACTGTGTACGCTTCTTCTGGCGCGGCGCCGGGAAAGGGAGGAGTTTTTTCAGGGTGGGCTGTTACACTTCTGGCGTCATGACACAAGGGACATGGTTTTGGGGGCGATTTTAATTGTGTCCCTCAAGCAGAGGATTGCAATAGTGCGCATCCGCAGAATGCTTCTCGGGCATTAGTCTCCACCTTACAGAGTTGTGGGTTTCGTGATGCTGCTCTCATGTTTGGAAGCAATTTAGAATTCACCTTTCCTGCGCGAGGGGCGTGTTCCAGGCTGGATCGTTTTTATGTTCATGGGCGGGAGGGCTCTGTTTTTGCATTTTGTACGGTTCCTGTTGCCTTTTCTGATCATTGTTTGGTTGTGGTGCGTATTGCTGTTCGTAGTCAGGTTCGTGAGGGGAGGGGTTGGTGGAAGTTGAATTGTCGGTTGCTGCATTGTCCTTGGGTGCGTGAGGCGTTTTGTGGGTGGTGGGTGGGGCTTGTTGCTCGCAAGTGCGAGTTTTCGTCTGTGTTAGACTGGTGGGAGTGCTACAAGGTGGAATACAAGTCTTTTTTTGTTGTGGTTGCGAAGCGTGAGGCAGCGGGTCGTTTTGGTTTGTTGCACTTTCTTCAGGCGAGGTTGACTCGGTTGTATGTGTTGCTTAATAGTGGGGTTGATTGTTTTGCTGCTATTTCTGTGTGTAAGGAGCGCATTTGTGGTTTGCGGGAGGAGTTGGCAGAGGGGGTCCGGGTGCGAGCTCGTGTTGACGAGCGTGTGTCTGGTGAACGGATTTCTTGTTTTCTTTTGCTGAAGGAGAAGGCCCTTCAGGACTCAGTTCTTTTCACCGGTCTCCAGCATCCAGACGGTTCTGTTTTGTCTAACACGGATGGGGTCCTATTGTATGCGCAGCAGTAGTTGGGGGCGCTGTATGAGGAGGGTGGGGTGGATAAGGATCTGGCGTCTTTCTTTTTGCGTCACTGCTCGCCTGGTTTGTCGGCTGCGGGTTGTTCCGCTTTGGTGAGGGTGTGTCGTCGGCTGAGCATTGGGGTGTGGTGCGATCTTTCCAATCCGGCAGGGTGCCTGGCTCGGATGGACTCCCTGGGGAATTTTATGTGACGTTTTGGAATGTGCTTGGTGAAGCTTTATTGGAGGTGGTTAAGTTTTGTTTCCAGATCTGTTGTTTACCCACGTCCCATTATGATGGGGTTGTGCAGTTGCTTCCGAAGCCAGGTGATTTGCGTTTTCTATCAAATTGGAGGCCGATCACCCTGTTAAATGTTGATTATAAGGTTGTCTCGAAGTTGCTGGCAGGTCGGTGTTGGGATGACATTGGTTCTGTGGTTTCGGTTGAGCAATTTGTGGCGTTGCAGGTAGGGCTTTGATTCATTGCAATGATCTTTACGTGATGTGTTTCTGTGTGCCTCTGAGCTTCGCCTTCCTGCGGCGATGCTCAGCTTAGATTGGTCGAAGGCATTCGACTGTGTGACGATAGGCTTTGTGTTGCAGGCTATGGAGAGGTTCAGGTTTCCTCCGTTGTTTGTTTCTTGGGTGCGTATGTTGTATGCCCGTTGTCATGTTCGTGTGTGCATTAATGTTTTTTGGAGCCCCTTTTGCTGTTCGCCGATCTTTGAGGCAAGGGTGTCCCTTATCTATGCTCCTTTATGTTCTTTTTCAGGAGCCTTTGTTTCATGCGGTTCAGTCCTGTGCTTTGGTGGTTCCTCCGAGGCTGCCCGCTGGGGGTCTCTGTTTACCAATCTGTGGGTATGCTGACGATTCTGTTTGTGTCGACCGATGGCTCTGTGGTTGTGGTTCAGGACCTTGTTCGGCGTTTTGAGCTGGCCACTGGGGCCCTTGTTAATCGGCGTATGTCCTGTCTGATGGGGCTGGGGAGCTGGACCTCCCGTTCAGTGAGGGCGAGGTCATGGTTTCTGGTGGTCAGGTCGCTTTGGGTTCTCGGAATTACTTGGTTTAGCTCGTATGTCCGATCCTTGGAGTGGAATTGCGATGCGGTGACTCAGTCGGTTGAGATGGCGGTTGGTTTGTTATCCTCGCGTCCGTTGACGGTTTATCAGTGGGCGATTGTTGTTACTAGTAAATTTCTTTCGAGGGTGTGGTTTATGCCTCGGTGCTTCCCTCTGGATCGGCGGCGTGCTCATAGGTTGGAGTGCAGAGTCTATCGGTATTTGTGGTGTGGGAAGTATCATCCGGTTCATCGCTCCTCTATTGTTTTGAGGAGGATGGGGGGGTGTTGGCATCCCTTATGTTTTTACCAAGGCTTTGGCTTTGTTTTGGGTGTCGTTGCGTCAGTATTTGGGGGTGGGTGGCAGCCTCGGTGCGCTTGGGGTTTATTTCTGTTCAGTTCGGTTTAGTCATTTGCTTGAGTTAGGGGCTGGGTGTGAGGTCGCCTTTTGTATGCCTGCTGTGTATTCGTGGGCGGTTGGGATTCTGTGGCAGCTCTGTTGTGTTCCGGGGTTTTTGTCCCTGTTGTGTCGGGAGGTTTATGGGGCTCTCCTTCATCGTGTGAGTCATCGAGTTGAGGGTTTGTTTCCGTGCTGGGATCGGGGGGGGGGGAGGTATTTGGTCGGTCTTGATTGGGTAGCATTTGGCTCCGCCGCAGCGGGAGTTTATCTTTCGTATGCTGGACGAGTCCTTGCCGTCGAATGATCGTTTGTGTATGCTTGGGTTGCGTTCTTCTGCGGCGTGTGCGCAGTGTGGATTGGTTGTGACGCAGTTACATGTGTTTTTTTTGTGAAAGGATAAAGGGCTTAGTTGATTGGTTGCATGATGTGATTGCAGTGTTCTGTTGGCCTGGATTTCGGGGGGATATTTTACGGTTCCTGTTTCTTTTATTTCCTCAGGGCTCCAGGCAGCTTCGGAACACCCTGAGTGTCTTGATTGCGGATTACGTGTTTTGTGTGTGGGTTGGGCGTTTGGAAGGCTACGGGGTTCGCCGGATTTGGGGTTTTCTGCGGGGGCGTTTGCGTTTCACATGGTGGTGGTTGCGGCGTGCTTTTCCGGTGGAGTTTGCTGGTTGGTTCACTGACGCGTATGTTTGGGGATGGTGCTTTGGGGTTGGTAGGGGGGTTAGGTGTTTGATCAGTGTATTGGTGTGGTTGCGGTGAATTTGGGGGGAGGGCTTGTTGGGTCATTTGGGCGTTTAGGTTGTGTGTATTCCCCCCGCCCCCCTGAGGGCTTCCTCGGCGGTGTGTTGTGTTTTTTTTGCCTGTGTTGTGTTTTGTGTTGCTCCTTGTGTGTGTGTGTGTGTGTGTGTGTCCTTGTTGTTAGGATTTGTGTGTGATTTGTGCTCCTTTGCCGGATCCTGCGTGTTCCGGTGTTTTTTCTTTTTGTGTGTGCTTGGCTGTGGTTCTGGACCTTGTTTCCCGCTTCCTGTGCGTTCCGGTGTTTCATCCTGTTAGTTTGTGTGGGTGTTTAGTTGCGTCCGGCTCCTGTGTGCACCAGTCCTTGTGTTCTGGTGTGTCTGTGTGTGTGTCTTTTCATATGTTCCACCGGTTCATGTGTGCTCCGGTGCTGTGCTCCTGTTTGTGTGGGCTTCTGCCTTGTGTGTGTGGCCCTTTTGGGTACTTTTATCTATCATGCTTAATGTATTTTTTCCCTTGTTATTTTACCTTTTTCGTGTGCTGCTGGCTTGTTATATGTGTAGCTGCTCTGTATGTGCCTTTGAGTTCTCTGTGTTACTCCTGTGGATCTTGTGTTATGCATGCTTGGATTTCTTTTTTTATATTGTATTTTTGTCAGAATAGAAAAAAATAAAAAATAAAAATAAAATCTGGTGTATTCATGCTCTTGCATTTTTTTTTTTTTTTGCATACTGTTTGTTGATGTGGGAGTTCTTTTGGTTCTTTCCCATGAATTTTGTCAGGCTTTGTATATCTTTTATTGTATATATTGTAATTTTATAAATAAAAAAAAACTTAAAGGTGTGGGAAATGCAGGATAAAACATATAAAAATAACAAATTTGAATACTTTAATATGAAAAAATTAAGTAACAAATCACAAACTGAAAATACCTCCTTAAAACTTGACTTATTTACAGGGTGCAAAAAACAATCAAAACAAAATAATCAAGCAGACAATTTAATGTTACGTTAGAGAACATGATATCAAATGGTGCTTGAAAATACTAATTGCCAGACTGCATGGATCTACCACCACCCAAGGTAGTGTGAGGACAGGTCCAGGCAGGAGGAGCACTAGAGAGTATTCTGCTGGTGGTGGTAGCGAGCTGCCATTTATATGGTACTTGACCAATGTAGGTGGCGCTGGTGTGACGATAACTGGGAGCCGGCTGAGACAAACTTGCACACCACTTGTTTCCGACCGGTGGCGAGAGCTTGCCACCACCAGGTGAGCTGGGGTCATGGGTGCTGTAGTGTAGGGAGGAGTAGACCACTGTCTAGACGTCTGAACACTAGTTGTTGTTGTTGCTGCTGCTGCTGTAAATTCTTGGGTACGTAGACGTGGTGTGGTTGAATTGGTGATGATGGAGCAGGCCTAATCTCATTCCTAGAGCGATTATCGTGACAGCTCTCTCCCGAAGCCTGCTCCTATTGCCTACTCGACTGCAGCGGAGTGTAGAGTAGTTTGAGTGGAATGTTCCATTTCGTCAACTCTGGAGAGCGAGTCGGCGACGACGTTGTCCGAGCCCTTGATAAAGAAGATGTTGATGTTGTAGTTCTGCAGATACAGGGCCCAGCGTAGCAGACGCTCGTTAGAGAACTGGGTCTACTGCCGAAACCGGAGAGTATTATGGTCCGAATAGATGGTGATGGACCGGCAACCTTGTAAATAAGGTTCATAATGTTGTATGCTTAAGATGATCGCCAGTAGCTTCTTCGCAATGGTTTTGTAATTCCTTTGATGAGGTTTTAGCTTGTAGCTGTAGTAGCTGACAGGAAGAATCTCTTTGCCTCGCTTTTGCTTAAGAACACCCCCAATGCCGGTGCTGCTGGCGCCGACATTGAGAATGAAGGGCTTCGTAACATCTGGCGAGGCGAGAATGAGATTAGTACACAATACAGATTTCAGTTGTTCAAACGCAACCGACTGTGAAGTTGTCCAATGATATCGTCGTTTAGGGCTGGTCAAGTTAATTACAGGTGTTGCCACTGTAATGAAATTCTTAACGAATCTACGATAATATGACTCTAGACCTAGGAAGTGCATGAGCTGTTTCCAGGTGGTAGTACGAGGGTAATGCTGAATGACTTGTTGATGGACATTTAATGGAGCTAGGCTCCCACTGCCTATCACATGACCGAGGTAGCGTACTTTACCTTTGGAGAAGGTGGACTTGCCCAAGTTAATGGTGAGGCCGGCTTTAAGGAGCTTGGTGATCAACCGCTGTAGCTGGAGCAGATGTTCGTTCCTGGTGGTGGTTGCCACAACGATGTCATCCAAGTAGGTATAGGTGTTGTCAAGGCCCTGGATGACGATATTGACAGCTCTCTGAAAAGTGGCCGAGGCATTACACAGTCCAAAGGGAAGCCGCTCGTACCTAAACAGGCCAAAGGGAGTGGTGAAGGCAGATATCTTCTTAGCCTGCTCCGTTAGACTAATTTTATAGTAGCCCTTCAGCAAGTCAATCTGTGAAAGATAAGTTGCATTACCGATAGCGTCAAAAATATCATCGATTCGTGGCAAGGGGTAGGAGTCCATGACGGTAACAGCATTTAATTTGCGAAAATCAGTACAGAGTCGCACCATACCGTGAGGTTTCGGGACCAAAACGCAGGGTGAGTCCCAAGGGAACTCACAAGGTGTGGCTAGTCCATTATCAAGAAGGTACTGTACTTCAGCTAGCATAGCTTCCTTCTTCTGCTGGCTGATGCGGTAAGATGGTTGACGTATAGGTATCGTACCAGCTTGATGTCGTGCTGGACTATACACTGTACACTCCTGTGGGACATCTTTGAACAACTCCAGGTGTTGGTTGAAGATTTTGATGAGAAGAGCACTGTGTATGTCCTGAAAATAGTTGGGAAGATCATTCAGGATTTCCGAGTTGGATGGCACGGAATCAGAGTCTGTACATTTGGGAGGAGAAGCAGGAAAGGTCTCACTGTGAATGTAGGGATCCTTGAAGGTGGAGAGGGACATTAACACATTAGGAGGTGTACCTTGATACTGCTTCAAGAGTTTGATGTGGCACAGCTGGGTCTTCCGCCGCCTATCTGGAGTCTCTAGAATGTAGGTGTAGTTGTCCTTGCATTCCTTGAAGTGGTAGGTACCTGAGAATTTGCTTTGGAAAGAAGAACCTGGGATAGGAAAATATGCTAGGACGAAGTCTCCCACATTAAACTTTCTAATCTTACTTTGTTTTTCAAAATTAGTTTTCATTTTATCCTGAGACGTTGTTAAATTGCTACTGGCGAACTTATGCACTCTTTCTAGAAGGTACCACAAGTTTTGAAGAAACTGGGGCACATGAAGAGGATCACTGAAGCAGTTAGAGCAACTCAGCGAGTCTTTAAAAGCTAACAGTACGACATTTACGGCCGTAGAGCATCTCATAAGGAGACACTCCTAGAGACTCATTTGGGAGACTTACAAAAATACAAATGATAAGATCAAGTTGCTTATCCCAGTCTTTCTCGGTGTCAATGCAAAATTCTTCGGGAGTGACTTTATAGTCTGATGACTACGATCTAGGGATCCCTGTGAGGCAGGATGTTAGGGGCTGAACAGTACCTGATTTATATGAAATTTCTCCAACGTTTTCCTGAAGAGATCACTTGTGAAGTTGGTGCCGCAATCACTATTTCCATTGGAAATCCGTACTGGGTGAAGATCTTCAGGAGCTGTTTTACAACTGTAGCAGCCGTAATGTTCTTTACTGAAACTGCTATGGGGAACCTGGTAGTTGGACATAAGACAGTGATTATATAGCTGTTGCCAGAACTGGTCCTGGGTAATGGACCAACACAGTCGATAATTAGTTTACTAAAGGGTTCCGAAGGCACTGGGATAGGAATATGAGGTGCCTTGGGAATAGAAATGTTTGGCTTTCCTGCCATCTGACATGTGTGACAATCTTGTACGAAGGTTTTTATATCTCTTACCATACCTGGCCAGTAATAGTCCTGTCTAAGGACGTGGTAGGTCTTGTTAAAGCCGTAGTGTGAGAGTGGTCCATGGGCCAGACACAAGATATCAGACCGTAGGCTGGTGGGAACTACCAGTTGGTTGAAGTTGGCCCAATCGTTGTCCTCCTTGTATTTGCTGGGTCTATATTTACGGTACAGTATTTGGTTCCCTACAAAGAACCCAGGGATACTGTCTGATTGTGCCTCAGCCTGAAAGAATAAGGATGTTAAGAATGGATCCTCTCTCTGCAACTTACGGAACTCCAGCATGGTGAGATTCGGTGGAAGGTTCTGAGAATCTTGAGAGACAGCTGAAGCAGATGGAGCAGCTGGTTGCACGAGTGCGGCTTGTGCACATGTCGTCACCATGACAGGATGGGAGACATCAGAATCATCAGTTGCTTGGACCTCTTCTTTAACAAACTGCAAGATAGGATTTTCCACTGATGAGTCACATACCTTGGGTTTTTCTGTGATGATTAGATTCGTAGGTTGTTGATCTTCTGCCAAGTCGTTGCCCAGGAGACGTTGAACTGCTGACATGGGAAAAGGCTTTTCCCGGATGGCGACTTGTATAAACGAACAATCCAGGCGGACTCTAGCAAGTGGATAAGGGGTACTTGCAGTGATCTCTGTAATGAGGACCGTCTCTCTGGTATAGGTGACGATGGGTTCAGCCGACTTCAGAAGTATAGATTGTAGAGCAGCTGAATCCCTCAACATATTCACTTTGAACCTTCCCTCCGAATCTCCACCACTGGTAGAGACAGTTCCGGGGGTACAGGTGTCTGTTGAAGAGAGAAAGTTCATTGGATGAAACATGAATATTCATAACAGGCTTACTAGGTTTAGGAGGAGTCGATATGGGTTTAGGGGTATCACTGGTGCCCTTGTTCCTTGTACACTTTTCTATGGCATGTCAATAGGTTCTGCAGTATTTGCAGTACAACGAGTTCACATTGCTGGTACTCACTTTTGCAGGACTAGACCAGGCTGTCGTACTAGAAGGTGTGTCGGATGGTGCTCTGTGAATGAGACTGTACGAGTCAGCCAACTGTGCACATCTAGTAAGGTCGGTTTCTTCCTTGTCTGCTAAGTAGAGACGTATGGGATTAGGTATACGCCTAGGGAATTCTTCCACCAGGATGAGGTTGATGAGATCTGTAAAGGTGGAGACTTGTGCTGTTTCCAGCCACTTCATGAAATATCTCTTTGCTATTTGCAAACTCTTCGTTAGTATTAGCACTCGCTTTAAGGTAATCCCTGAACTTACGTCTGTAGTTCTCTATATATAGAAGGTAGGCATCGAGCACTGCCTGGGTCACTACCTGGTAGTCGGTTTCGGACGCCATAGTACTGAGAGTCACGGCAGCTCTACCTGTCAAATGAGACCTGAGAAGTACAGACCACTGATCCTGAGGCCAGTTGAGTTGTTGACCAATCCACACATTAGAAAATGAAGGGACGACGACGTTACGGTCCGTCCTGGACCATTCTCAAGTCGATTGTCTTGAGTTCGTTAGCTGGAGCCTCAAATAAAGTAAAGAATACATCTATTTCTGTCTCTACAAAAGATGGCATCAAGTTAATTGCATGAGAAAGATTGAAACGAACCGAGAGTTTAGCTTCTGCTTCCTTACGCTGCGTGATGTGGATAGTCTCCAAGTAAAGCTCTTTTCTACGGTGTTCTAGAGCGATGGCAGATTCCAGTTCTTTCAATTTAAGAGCTCCCTGTTCTCGTTGTTTTGGAGGGCAGCTAGTTCCCTCTCGTGTTCACGTTGGATTTCAAGTTCACTTTCTCTTACCTTAGGAGTTTCCTGTTCACGCTCTCTTACCTAAAGAGCTTCCTGTTCGGGGGCAGCTTGATCCCTCTCACGTTCACGTTGCAGTTCAACTTTTGTTTTTAATTTTTGTTTATTTTTACATGTAACACATGCAATTTAAATACAATAAAAACAATAAAAGTACATTAGAAAACATAACAAAACAAAACAAAATAATAAACCACCGGCCAGAAGGGCCGACAACACAGGACAACAAAGTACAAATACGAGAAATGCAAGAGCATACAACGAAAGAGAAAACGATGTCAAAACAAGCAAGCACAGTAACATTATAAAACATAACAGTATACAACAAAAATAAACATCAAGATGTATAACATGAAACATAACAAGAAAAGCACAATAAACAACAAACAAAACAAAAATAACAAACAAGCACAACATGTAATGCAATAATAAAACACCAGTGCAAGGTACATTCACAGAAACAACACATGAATAAAAACACTCACACCAAACCAACCGCCTTGCAACAAACAAAGGGAGAGGCCAAAATATACAATAATAAGAAACAAACAATGCATGCAAGCAAGAAAACCAAACATTAGGAACACACACAACAACAAACAAGCACCGGCCTGAAGGACCGAGAACAAAACACATCATAAAGGACATCATGAAATAGAACAAGGAAATCGCACATTACACTCTAGCAATGCAAAATAGAACACACATGGCAAAATAACAAACAAAAGCAAATACATGAATAAAAAAACGCCCTCACCAAAACACCGGCCTCGCAACAAAGAAGGGAGAAGCACGTGCACAGAATACAATAGGGTAAACAAAAGGTCATAGGGGCACACAACACTACAGGAACATGAAATCAGCTGGCATATTTGCCCGTGAACAAGACCCGGTGGAACCGCACATGGAACGCCTCTCAAAGCAGCCACCTCCCCCAAGAGTCTTGACCATCCAACGGGGGCGCCATGGTATCCGGAACCCCGGCAACAAACACCTGCAAACAGGGAACCCAGACGGTGTCACTCCAGAGGCGAGTTACCGCCACTCTACTCCATACACCAGGATCCCGCCCATCAAGAAAGCACCCCAGCCTTTCAGTCAGCAGGATCTCGGCAACCACGCCTTCCAGAGCCTCAAGTCGCAACCCCGCAGGAGAGAGCCGTTCAGAGGGCACCACCACAGGGGCGCCAGCGGCCACGGGCACACCACCAGACGACTGCAGGGAACCAGGGTGGTGCGCATCCTTACGTAAAGTCACCACCAGGCCACGCCCACCACCAGCATCCTCACCATCCCTGGCAGCAGAAGCCACCACACCCCACTGCGGAGAGCTCCCTGGCGGGGAAGGAACAGAAGGCACACCCGAGACACAGGCATCAGCACCAGTAGGCACATGAACCTCCGCCACCACCACCCGCGGAGACAACGACGCATCCGGATCCACGCCGTCAACACCTGAAGACCCACAGCCACTGAAGTCCCCAACATCGGCCCAGGCAGTAGACGAACGCCTGGAACGTTTGGGCTCTGGCCGGATATCGTCAGAGCCAGAAGCGGACCCAGAAACACGGGCACCACCAGCTGGACGAACTGATGCCCGACACAGAACGGCAGCAGCCTCGACCACAGGGGGAACCGGACCACACACAGAAGGAGGCTCTGCAGCCACCCCAGCACCCAGCACGGGAGGGACCCGAGGTGAGGCTGCAGGGCCAGGTCCAGCAGCCGAAGACGAGGAAGCAGATGACGACGCCCCACAGGGAGTACCAGGAAGACCCACGGGAGCAGCAGGGCCAGAGACAGGAGCAGGAGTAACATCCAGCGACACCGCAACATCCGGAGCAGTGCCGGCGACAACCGGGGGAACAACGGGTGATGATGGGGGATCCTCAGCAGCGAACAGGACGCTCACCTCCTCACCCCTGGAGTCCTCCTCCAGAGGGAGCGGCAGGAAATCCTCTTCATGGAATAAATTCATAGGAGCGACCGGATCAGCAGTACACCCGGCAGCCTGATGCCCCAACAAGCCACACCGGAAACAAGTACAGGGTAGTAGTGTAATATACGACTAGAACCGCGCGCACCAGCTGCCAGGTGGCACTCCGTGAGTGCCACCCGACAGGTGTGGCGCAGGTGTCTAGTCGCACAGGTTTTGGGGGGGGATTTTCGGGGAAGTTTGGCGTGTTTCGGACGCGTGTGAGCGTGTTGTGTTATGGTAAGTGGATAGGAAAGAGAGTAAGTTATGTTGATGAGTGCCAGGTGGTGCGCGACGTCGTAGTCGCAGCGCGGGTGTCTAGTCACAGGGGGTATGGGAATTTCCCGGAAGTTTGGCGCGTGTCGGTCTTGAGTGGTGGGTGAGCAGGTGCAGCCCCCCCTCCGCCGCGCGGGTCTAGTCCTCGGGTGTTATGGTAAGTGGTCAGGAAAGATGAGAGTAGTGTGAGAGTAAGTGGTAGAGTAAGTGATAGAGTAAGAAAATAGAAGGAAGAGGGAGGAAGGAGTAAATGAATATGTTTGTGTGTTTTTTTCATAGACATAATCCTGTGTGATGATGATCGTGAGTAGTGGAAGAGAGGGGAACCAGCATAGTGGTTATGTTGTTTGGGGAGGGGTGAGGGGGGGAGGGAGAGGAGAACCCCCATACCTGAGAGGAAGGCCTAGACGTCCATTAGCTTCCTCCTACAGGAAGTCGTAAGTGCGAGAGGAGGGTATGAGAGAGCACCCTCCTGCGGAAGTGTCCCATTTCGTCTTAAAGGGTTTTCAATGTTCATCCCACGGCGGGTCCCCTTACACTGTGGATTCTGGTAAGGAGGGGGCGAGGTACTTACTCCTGCCGACAGACAGACCCACACCTGTCAGCCATCAATCAATCACTCCCACCCCCCATCCCCACCCGCTCCCATACCATCAACCATTGTTCTGTGCAAAACCTTTTAGTAAGCTATATCGCAACGTGACCAACATGGTGAGAGCAATAACGAGGGAAAAGTAAACACATTATATAAATTTATTCCGCGACGGGGTAAGCGTACTGGTCGCAGGATGGAGCCCGACTGATCAACTTTCCAACTAGTCCGGGTATTTCTCCTCCGACACCGGAAGTGGTGGGGCACCCATTACCATTGCGTTTCGCCAGGGTCCGCGACTCTCTCTATCTGTCTCTGTCTCTCTGTCTCTCTCTGTCTCTCTCTATCTCTCTCTCTCTCTCTGTCTCCCTCTCTCGCTCTGTCTCCCTGTCTCTCTCTCTCTCTATCTGTCTCAGTCTCTCTGTCTCTCTGTCTCTCTCTCTCTGTCTCCCTGTCTCTCTATCTCTCTCTCTCTATCTCTCTCTCTCTCTGTCTCCCTGTCTCTCTCTCTCTATCTGTCTCTGTCTCTGTCTCTCTGTCTCTCTGTCTCTCTCTCTCTGTCTCCCTGTCTCTCTGTCTCTCTGTCTCTCTCTCTCTGTCTCCCTGTCTCTCTATCTCTCTCTCTCTCTGTCTCCATGTCTCTTTCTCTCTATCTGTCTATGTCTCTGTCTCTCTGTCTCTCTGTCTCCCTGTCTCTCTCCCTGTCTCTCTCTCTATCTCTCTCTCTCTCTCTCTCTCTCTCTCTCTCTCTCTCTCTCTCTCTCTCTCTCTCTCTCTCTCTCTCTCTCTCTCTCTCTCTCTCTCTCTCTCTCTCTCTCTGTCTCCATGTCTCTCTCTCTCTCTATCTGTCTATGTCTCTGTCTCTCTGTCTCTCTCTGTCTCTCTCTATCTCTCTCTCTCTCTCTGTCTCTCTCTCTCTCTCTCTCTCTGTCTCCATGTCTCTCTCTCTCTATCTGTCTATGTCTCTGTCTCTCTGTCTCTCTGTCTCTCTGTCTATCTCTCTCTCTCTCTCTCCTTCATATTGTTCATTCATTCATAGTTCCTTTCATTAAAACTATTTCAGTTTTACTTATATAAACAAAGCCAGGGACTAGTTTTTACTAATACATCTTCTCTAGTATCCAATGATTTTCTTCGAGATTTAAAACACAGCTATTTCAAACATATTAAAATACAATAATTTGGTATCGAGCTTCAGCTCCTATCCTGCCTTAGTCCCCTGCCCTATAATGAATACTAACAGTCCTACCCCTCTAAAATTAGAAAATAATCATATTTCAAACGTAGTTCCATACAGTAATTTAGTTACCGAGCTCCAGCTCCTGTCCCCCACCTTACTTCCCTCACACATCTTCGTTAATACTTATTCGAATTCCGGGAAATTTCTACCCTCTGTATTTCAGACTTAGTTTAGTAAATCCAAACAATTATCAAACTCCAGCTCTTGTCCCCGGCTTAGTTCATTTGTACAAGATCGTTAGTAATAGATCAATTTTCCGAAATTTAAAGCAGTCATACTTCAAAGTTAGTAAATAATATCAAGTCAGTTACTGAGCTCTAGCTCTCGTCCCCCAACTTAGTTCTCTCTCGTATATTTGTAAATAACCCAGCAATTTCACTGAAATTTAAAGCAGTCATACTTCAAAGATAGTAAATAAGATCAAGATAGTTACTGAGCTCTAGCTCTCGTCCCCCAACTTAGTTCTCTCTCGTATATTTGTAAATAACCCAGCAATTTCACTGAAATTTAAAGCAGTCATACTTCAAAGTTAGTAAATAATATCAAGTCAGTTACTGAGCTCTAGCTCTCTCGTATATTTGTAAATAACCCAGCAATTTCACTGTAATTTCTACCCTCTGTATTTCATAGTAAATATGATGTAAACAATTATAAAACTCTAGCTCCTGTCCTCTGTCCAAGTCCACTCCTATAAATTTATTACTATCAGTCCAATTCTCCTGAGATTTGAACACCAAATACATTTTCAGTCATAGTAAATAAAACCGGTTCAGTTATCAAGTTTCAACTCTTGCCCCCCCCTCAGCTTAGTTCATTTTTTTGTACAAGTTCTTTATTTTCCAACTAAATCACCTTGAGATTTAAGATCGCTTTATTTCTAACGTAGTAAAACTAATCTGGACATTAACCAAGCTCCATTTCCTCAGTCTTAGATCATCGAACATAATTATATCCGTTCAAGCCCCTTTCCAGCCTAATTAGCCCTCTGTAACACAATGTAACGCAACGTAGCGTAACGCAAATCAACTTTTTGCAGTCCAAAATGTCATTTTGAAACGAAAAGTGTGGGCTAGCCCATCTCCATTACGTCTCTTACTATATAAATAATTGATGTCTATCAGTTTTAGCCCTCTGTAACACAATGTACCGTGACGTAACGTAACGCAAATCAACTTTTTGCAGTCCGAAATGACATTTTTAAATAAAAAGTATGACTTAGCCCATCTCCATTACATCTCCTTCCATATGAATATTACGGTCTACCAGTAACCTCTGTAACACAATGTAACGTAACGGGGAAAATCAACTTTCTCGGATGAGCAAATAACATTATTGAAAATGACATCAATGTTTTGCCTTTACATCCAAACACAAGAAAAATATTACCGCTTTTCTTGAGAAACTTATATGTGGAGATCATATCTCCAGAGTCCACACAATAAGCCACACATCACACATCTTCTGTTTTCAATTCGCAGCTCACATCTAATTTAATGTTATTTTTTTTTTGCAGAAACTATGTTTTTGAGATTATGCTCAATGTCGGCAATTACTATTCGTATCATCAAACTCCTTCAGTCAACAAATTCACATTTCATATCGTGTGTATAGATTAGAGAGAGAAGGCAAACTTAGCGTGCAGCTAGTCAAAACTTATCATAACAGATATGATTTCACAGAGTTTTCAACCTTTGCCAGTTTTTTCAATGTTATCTCTTCACTCGTGCTAAGTGAGTCAGACAAAAATGTGACATTTCATTTCATTATTAGCCATGCAATATGCTATTAGCTAGGTAGTCAAAACATATAACAAGCATTATTTCACAGGAATTTTTTCTAGCAAATATGCTTCCTTTAAGCAGTTCAACACATCAAACACCAGCAGTCCGTGAAATTCCCTTTAGTCAATAATCATCCTTTACAGTATTTCTTGACTAAAATAGCACTCCAAAACATAAGTGGTCATTTTTATTCTCACTGTCGCACTATAGTCAATAAGTTGTTTCGCAGAGTGACAAGTTATGCATATTGACGAGATTTCATGGTGTGCATAGTTTAAGAGAGTTCACACTGTATTAATTACGGCCATGGATATCTTATGTTATGTTTATGAAGATCATCACTTCTTATTTTTATCATTTTCTAGCCCCACAGCTTTACAGTCTTCTCTTATTCTTTTTCAAATAAAGTTTGCTTACTGTTTTCCATTGTTATATGATTTACTTCGTCGGAATCTCCGAGGTGGGTTCACCAGTGTAACGAGACAGTACACGAATGTGGAGAACAGGCACACAGGCTTAGATCTCATGTTTCATTGTCATTTCATAACTAAAATCATCCATCAATCAAGAGAAAAAGTCATATTCATCATCATTGTTCCTAACTAAAATTATATGTCGTTAAGTAAGAAATATAGTCAAAGACACTCTTCGAGACATCAAGGACTTACTTCTTAACTAAAGTAGCCTTCACTTTGCTAAAATAGTCTTATTCATCATTGTTCATAACTAAAATTATATGACGTTAAGTAAGAAATGTAGTCAAAGACACTCTTCGAGACATCAAGGACTTACTCAAAGACATCAAAGTTGATCTGCAAGATATCTTCGAGACATCAAAGTTACTCTTCATTACATCAAAGTCTCATTCAAATACTACTCATGTTTTCAGAAGTCATTCTCAAAGTCCTCACTGATTTTCTCAGAGTCAGCAAAGTTATTCTCGGAGTCACCTTCGTTCTTCAGAGAAACTTTCCAAAACATCTTTGTTCATCAAAGTTATTCTCGGAGTCATCAAAGGTATTCTCTAACTCACTTTTGGTCATTAAAGTTAATTTCTATGTTATAAAAGTTTGTCTCAGAGACATCTAAGTTCATCTTAGAGTCATCAAATGTAATCTCTAACTCACTTTTGTTCATCAAAGTTGATCTCAGAGTTAACAAAGGTAATCTCTAACTCACTCTCGTTCATCAAAGTTGTTTCAAAGACATCAAAGTTAATCTCAGAGTTATCCAAAGATATTCTCATGTCCACAAAGTTATTCCAAGAGACGTCAAAGTTGATCAAAGTTATTCTCAGAATCATCAAAGAGATCTCTAATTCACCTTCGTTCACCAAAAAGTTGTTCTCTAAGACACATTCGTTCATCAAAGAAACTCTCCGTCCATCATGTTATTCTTTAAGTCATCTTCAGTCATAAAATTTCTCTCCAAAATGTAACTAGTTCAGCTTTTCATACAATACCGACGCTTCTGTTAAAATATATTTTCTTAGTCACTTTACCCTAAAACTGTTCTCAGAACTACACTGTCCCAATCCTACGTATCCTATCCTCTCCACCCAATGTTGCTTAGTTAGCGTAACGTTCCTAAACCTGACTTTACCTATCCTAACTTAACTTACCATACCTTTACCTATCGTACCTAACTTAACCTGCATAACATAACTTTACCTATCCTAACAGGACTTACCTTACATTACCTATCTTACTTAACTTAACCTGCACAACCTAACTTACATAACTTATCTTACCTATCCTAAAGTAACCTAACTTGCTTTACCTAACTTAATCTACATTCCCAAACTGCTGTATCCTAACTTATCTAGTCCAAACCAGCCATGATCTAACTTACATAATTATTCCTGCTTGTCTTTGTGTTTCGTCAATCATTGTCTCATATTCATTTACTCATTTCAAGGGTTAATTTCTCAAATGGGCATTTTTGCATTTCAAGTGTTATTTGTTTAAGATTGGGAGTTTAACCATTTCAAAGGATTTTTGTTATATATATATGGGAATTTACTCGTTTCAAGGGCAAATTTCTCAAATGGACATTTTTGCAGATCAAGGGTTATTTGTTAAAGTTCATCAAGTTGCTCATAAGTTGTATTTATTATGTTTGTTATTATTTATTTATTCGTATTCCCCAACCCCATAACCTAACCTTCCAGATGTAGTTTATTGTGTTTTTGATGGATTTGTTGAATATATTATCCTTTTCCTAACCTTTCAGATGTAGTTTATTGTGTTTTTTGACGTATTTGTTGAATATATTATCCTTTTCCTAACCTTCCAGATGTAGTTTTATTTCTCCTTTGTATATTTTTACCCAAACCCATCACCCCACTTAACCTTCTTTCCTTCTTTTACTTTGTTTTCACATATAAGTTCATTCTTTATCTTAGTAATAATAAAAATTACAATAGTAAAGAATCAGATCTACTAAGAAAAAACAAGAGAGCAAGTGAGTGAGAGCATGAAACGAGGAGAAAAGAGTAAGAGAGAGGGGGGAGGAAGAGCATGGGACCTATCTATCTCCCTTATTCTCTCTCTCTTCCTCCCCCGCTCTCTCACTCATTTGCTCAATTGCTCTCTTCTTTCTCAAATTCAAGTCTCGTGCTCCCATGCTCTTCCTCCCCCCTCTCTCTTACTTCTTTGATGAACTTTGAGTTTCTTTGATGAACGAATGTGTCTTAGAGAACAACTTTTTGGTGAACGAAGGTGAATTAGAGATCTCTTTGATGATTCTGAGAATAACTTTGATCAACTTTGACGTCTCTTGGAATAACTTTGTGGACATGAGAATATCTTTGGATAACTCTGAGATTAACTTTGATGTCTTTGAAACAACTTTGATGAACGAGAGTGAGTTAGAGATTACCTTTGTTAACTCTGAGATCAACTTTGATGAACAAAAGTGAGTTAGAGATTACATTTGATGACTCTAAGATGAACTTAGATGTCTCTGAGACAAACTTTTATAACAGAAATTAACTTTAATGACCAAAAGTGAGTTAGAGAATACCTTTGATGACTCCGAGAATAACTTTGATGAACAAAGATGTTTTGGAAAGTTTCTCTGAAGAACGAAGGTGACTCCGAGAATAACTTTGCTGACTCTGAGAAAATCAGTGAGGACTTTGAGAATGACTTCTGAGAACATGAGTAGTATTTGAATGAGACTTTGATGTAATGAAGAGTAACTTTGATGTCTTGAAGATATCTTGCAGATCAACTTTGATGTCTTTGAGTAAGTCCTTGATGTCTCGAAGAGTGTCTTTGACTATATTTCTTACTTAACGTCATATAATTTTAGTTATGAACAATGATGAATAAGACTATTTTAGCAAAGTGAAGGCTACTTTAGTTAAGAAGTAAGTCCTTGATGTCTCGAAGAGTGTCTTTGACTATATTTCTTACTTAACGACATATAATTTTAGTTAGGAACAATGATGATGAATATGACTTTTTCTGTTGATTGATGGATGATTTTAGTTATGAAATGACAATGAAACATGAGATCTAAGCCTGTGGGCCTGTTCTCCACATTCGTGTACTGTCTCGTTACACTGGTGAACCCACCTCGGAGATTCCGACGAAGTAAATCATATAACAATGGAAAACAGTAAGCAAACTTTATTTGAAAAAGAATAAGAGAAGACTGTAAAGCTGTGGAGCTAGAAAATGATAAAAATAAGAAGTGATGATCTTCATAAACATAACATAAGATATCCATGGCCGTAATTAATACAGTGTGAACTCTCTTAAACTATGCACACCATGAAATCTCGTCAATATGCATAACTTGTCACTCTGCGAAACAACTTATTGACTATAGTGCGACAGTGAGAATAAAAATGACCACTTATGTTTTGGAGTGCTATTTTAGTCAAGAAATACTGTAAAGGATGATTATTGACTAAAGGGAATTTCACGGACTGCTGGTGTTTGATGTGTTGAACTGCTTAAAGGAAGCATATTTGCTAGAAAAAATTCCTGTGAAATAATGCTTGTTATATGTTTTGACTACCTAGCTAATAGCATATTGCATGGCTAATAATGAAATGAAATGTCACATTTTTGTCTGACTCACTTAGCACGAGTGAAGAGATAACATTGAAAAAACTGGCAAAGGTTGAAAACTCTGTGAAATCATATGTGTTATGATAAGTTTTGACTAGCTGCACGCTAAGTTTGCCTTCTCTCTCTAATCTACACACACGATATGAAATGTGAATTTGTTGACTGAAGGAGTTTGATGATACGAATAGTAATTGCCGACATTGAGCATAATCTCAAAAACATAGTTTCTGCAAAAAAAATAACATTAAATTAGATGCGAGCTGCGAATTGAAAACAGAAGATGTGTGATGTGTGGCTTATTGTGTGGACTCTGGAGATATGATCTCCACATATAAGTTTCTCAAGAAAAGCGGTAATATTTTTCTTGTGTTTGGATGTAAAGGCAAAACATTGATGTCATTTTCAATAATGTTATTTGCTCATCCGAGAAAGTTGATTTTCCCCGTTACGTTACATTGTGTTACAGAGGTTACTGGTAGACCGTAATATTCATATGGAAGGAGATGTAATGGAGATGGGCTAAGTCATACTTTTTATTTAAAAATGTCATTTCGGACTGCAAAAAGTTGATTTGCGTTACGTTACGTCACGGTACATTGTGTTACAGAGGGCTAAAACTGATAGACATCAATTATTTATATGGTAAGAGATGTAATGGAGATGGGCTAGCCCGCACTTTTCGTTTCAAAATGACATTTTGGACTGCAAAAAGTTGATTTGCGTTACGCTACGTTGCGTTACATTGTGTTACAGAGGGCTAATTAGGCTGGAGAGGGGCTTGAACGGATATAATTATGTTCGATGATCTAAGACTGAGGAAATGGAGCTTGGTTAATGTCCAGATTAATTTTACTACGTTAGAAATAAAGCGATCTTAAATCTCAAGGTGATTTAGTTGGAAAATAAAGAACTTGTACAAAAAAATGAACTAAGCTGAGGGGGGGGCAAGAGTTGAAACTTGATAACTGAGCCGGTTTTATTTACTGACTGAAAATGTATTTGGTGTTCAAATCTCAGGAGAATTGGACTGATAGTAATAAATTTATAGGAGTGGACTTGGACAGAGGACAGGAGCTAGAGTTTTATAATTGTTTACATCATATTTACTATGAAATACAGAGGGTAGAAATTACAGTGAAATTGCTGGGTTATTTACAAATATACGAGAGAGAACTAAGTTGGGGGACGAGAGCTAGAGCTCAGTAACTGTCTTGATCTTATTTACTATCTTTGAAGTATGACTGCTTTAAATTTCAGTGAAATTGCTGGGTTATTTACAAATATACGAGAGAGAACTAAGTTGGGGGACGAGAGCTAGAGCTCAGTAACTGACTTGATATTATTTACTAACTTTGAAGTATGACTGCTTTAAATTTCGGAAAATTGATCTATTACTAACGATCTTGTACAAATGAACTAAGCCGGGGACAAGAGCTGGAGTTTGATAATTGTTTGGATTTACTAAACTAAGTCTGAAATACAGAGGGTAGAAATTTCCCGGAATTCGAATAAGTATTAACGAAAATGTGTGAGGGAAGTAAGGTGGGGGACAGGAGCTGGAGCTCGGTAACTAAATTACTGTATTGAACTACGTTTGAAATATGATTATTTTCTAATTTTAGAGGGGTAGGACTGTTAGTATTCATTATAGGGCAGGGGACTAAGGCAGGATAGGAGCTGAAGCTCGATACCAAATTATTGTATTTTAATATGTTTGAAATAGCTGTGTTTTAAATCTCGAAGAAAATCATTGGATACTAGAGAAGATGTATTAGTAAAAACTAGTCCCTGGCTTTGTTTATATAAGTAAAACTGAAATAGTTTTAATGAAAGGAACTATGAATGAATGAACAATATGAAGGAGAGAGAGAGACAGAGAGACAGAGAGACAGAGACATAGACAGATAGAGAGAGAGAGACATGGAGACAGAGAGAGAGAGAGAGAGAGAGAGAGAGAGAGAGAGAGAGAGAGAGAGAGAGAGAGAGAGAGAGAGAGAGAGAGACAGAGAGAGAGAGAGAGAGAGATAGAGAGAGACAGAGAGAGACAGAGAGACAGAGACATAGACAGATAGAGAGAGAGAGAGACATGGAGACAGAGAGAGAGACAGAGACAGACAGAGAGATAGAGAGAGACAGAGAGAGAGACAGGGAGACAGAGAGACAGAGACATAGACAGATAGAGAGAGAGAGAGACATGGAGACAGAGAGAGATAGAGAGATAGAGAGACAGGGAGACAGAGAGAGAGAGACAGAGAGACAGAGAGACAGAGACAGAGACAGATAGAGAGAGAGAGACAGGGAGACAGAGAGAGAGAGAGATAGAGAGAGAGAGAGATAGATAGACAGGGAGACAGAGAGAGAGAGACAGAGAGACAGAGAGACTGAGACAGATAGAGAGAGAGAGAGACAGGGAGACAGAGCGAGAGAGGGAGACAGAGAGAGAGAGAGAGATAGAGAGACAGAGAGAGACAGAGAGACAGAGACAGATAGAGAGAGTCGCGGACCCTGGCGAAACGCAATGGTAATGGGTGCCCCACCACTTCCGGTGTCGGAGGAGAAATACCCGGCCTAGTTGGAAAGTTGATCAGTCGGGCTCCAACCTGCGACCAGTACGCTTACCCCGTCGCGGAATAAATTTATATAATGTGTTTACTTTTCCCTCGTTATTGCTCTCACCATGTTGATCACGTTGCGATATAGCTTACTAAAAGGTTTTGCACAGAACAATGGTTGATGGTATGGGAGCGGGTGGGGATGGGGGTGGGAGTGATTGATTGATGGCTGACAGGTGTTGGTCTGTCTGTCGGCAGGAGTAAGTACCTCGCCCCCTCCTTACCAGAATCCACAGTGTAAGGGGACCCGCCGTGGGATGAACATTGAAAACCCTTTAAGACGAAATGGGACACTTCCGCAGGAGGGTGCTCTCTCATACCCTCCTCTCGCACTTACGACTTCCTGTAGGAGGAAGCTAATGGACGTCTAGGCCTTCCTCTCAGGTATGGGGGTTCTCCTCTCCCTCCCCCCCTCACCCCTCCCCAAACAACATAACCACTATGCTGGTTCCCCTCTCTTCCTCTACTCACGATCATCATCACACAGGATTAAGTCTATGACAAACACACATACATATTCATTTACTCCTTCCTCCCTCTTCCTTCTATTTTCTTACTCTATCACTTACTCTACCACTTACTCTCACACTACTCTCATCTTTCCTGACCACTTACCATAACACCCGAGGACTAGACCCGCGCGGCGGAGGGGGTGCTGCACCTGCTCACCCACCACTCAAGACCGACACGCGCCAAACTTCCAGGAAATTCCCATAACCCCTGTGACTAGACACCCGCGCTGCGACTACGACGTCGCGCACCACCTGGCACTCATCAACATAACTTACTCTCTTTCATGACCACTTACCCAAACACAACACGCTCACACGCGTCCGAAACACGCCAAAACTTCCCCGAAAATCCCCCCCAAAACCTGTGCGACTACACACCTGCGCCCCACCTGTCGGCTGGCACTCCATGGAGTGCCACCTGACAGCTGGTGCGCGCGGTCGTAGTCGTACTTTACACTACTCAGGGTTGCCAGGCATAAAACACCCGCATGTAGTACCCTAACAGCTGGACAGATGATGGAATGTCCGACCTCAGTCGCATCCCGAGTCCGAATGTTGGTGTTCACACCTGAATACGTTCCAGACGAGAGCGAGTTCATCCGCACACTGACGACGGAGCCGTACCTCTTGAAGAAGCGCCGAAGGAGTCTCAGAAAACTCCATGGTGGCGCCATGGACACTTACATATGTCACAGCACCACTACATTCCGAAATGGTCACAGACCCGGTGCCGTCCTACAGCTGCAAAGTACGCCCCTCGTACCTCCGGAGAAAATCACGGTACACTACCTCACCCACAAACTTGATGATGACACGGCGAGCAGTGACCAGCTCGACACCATATATGTACTGGACCGGGACTCAGAGCATGTCACTCAAGACCAAGTCCACCAGTGGATAACCAGCACGGCCAGTAAACTCCAAATCTATGGAGTTTATCCTCACGACAGCTGGAATAGGGCTGCCCATCGCAAACATGCCACGTCCCCACCACCATGAACAGCAGGGAGGGTAGAGACACCCACACCCCCTTCCGGCGAAAACGGCAACTCGTTGCAGTTCAGCTTGTTGCTTTTGAAGTTGTTCCATCTGTATCTGGAGAGCTTCCTTCTGGCGACAGTTTCATCCTTCAAACGTTCGCGTTCGAAATTGGCAAGTTCTATCTTCATCTTCATAGCTCTCAAAGCGCTCTTATCTGCAATTAAGGGTTGTTCATGAGACTCTGATGTAATATGATCATTGTCTAATAAGTGGTCCAATGTGAGGATATGCAGCTCAGTTGTAATGGCTCTATGTAAGGCAGTAATGCAGTACTCATTTACTAGAGTTAACAACTCCGCCTTAGTGGCACGATGTAGTGTGCCTACTGCATCGTTTGGATTCTGTCTGAACGCTGTTAGACGAAACATGGTGAATAGAATGATAGCAAATAGTGTGCAAAGAAAATACCTCAGTTAATGTACCAAAATATGAGATATCAGACTGACAGGATGAGGTGGCAACTGTAAACTATCCTGTTTAAACTTAATAGTCAAGGTTACAACAATAAAACTTAAATAACTGATTTGAATTTAATTAGATCAAAAGTGAAACGATTTGTTTCGAGGACGTAGGGAATCTTGTACCCGGTACTCTATATGCCGAGGATAAGGGCAAGAGGCATCCTACTTGAATTGTGAAACAAGTGTTTCGAAGGTAGTCCAAAAAAATAGGGATTTCTTACCTGGTCTCTAAATGACGAGAACAAAGGTAAGAGGTTTCCTACTAAAACTAGATAGCACTTACAGAGTTATCACTCTTTGTGCTCTGGAAAAGAATGTTAACTCCCTACCTGTGTAAGTACCATATCTATGACCAACGTGTAGGGGTGCGGAAAGTGTCAGTTAATGACAAGAACTGCTGTATGAGTCTCAACCGTACAGCGTAGTACATGCGAGAGGAACTATGGCCCTCTGTGTCCTCCTACGTTCAGGTTGCAAAGACGTGGGCGTCTTAGCCCGGAGACAGACCAAAGTACCAGGGGGTACCAAAGGGGGGGGATCTGCCTGAATGAGAATTCTCCGGTAGGGAAGAGAATAAGATGGAAATCACAGGATATAGCAAAGATTATTGAATAACTAATTACGATTATGACTGTGGCCACAAGACACTCCGTAATCCAAAGTCAATCCAACAGTCTAAATTGCTACACCTGGAAGGCAAACAGTATGAGGCACCATCAAAATACTCAAAAATAAGAGTTGTGAAAAGATAAACCTGTAACAAAGTCAAGAACAATTACCACAACTTTAAGTGAAGCGTCTAGGAGCATATCCGAGCGAGGCTCCTTGGACAGGTCCCCAATTATATGTTACGGGAAAATCTCTAAGTGCAGTGGCTTAGGGCAGATGGAATGCCACAAACAAAAAAAGTTAAAACAAATCAAAATAAAACTGCTATGTTGACTTCTTCACCATGTGGGAAATACAGGATAAAACATATAAAAATGAAAAATTTTAATACTTTTATATGAAGAAATTAACTAGCAAACCACAAACTAAAAATAGCTCCTTAAAAACTTGACTTATTTACAGGGTGCAAAAACCATCAAAACAAAATAATCAAACAGGCAATTAAACGTTATGTTACAGAACATGAAATCAAATGGTGCTTGAAAATACTAATTGCCAGGGTGCATGGATCTAACATCTGGGTGATATTATAATGCACCTAACATTACCCAAGGAAGTGTGAGGATAGGTCCAGGCAGGAGGAGCACTAGAGAGTATTCTGCTGGTGGTGGTAGCGAGCTGCCATTTATATGGTACTTAACCAATGTAGGTGGCGCTGGTGTGACGATAACTGGGAGCCGGCTCAAACTTGCACACCACTTGTGTCCAGCCGATGGCGAGAGCTTGCCACCACCAGGTGAGCTGGGGTCATGGGTGCTGTAGTGTAGGGAGGAGTAGACCACTGTCAAGACGTCTGAACACTAGTTGTTGTTGTTGCTGTTGTTAATTCTTGAGTATGTAGAAGTGGTGTGGTTGAATAGGTGATGATGGAGCAGGCCTATTTCTTCTTCCTACAGAGATTATCGTAACAATATATTTATATATATATATATATATATATATATATATATATATATATATATATGCAAACAAGCCTGAATGGTCCCCAGGACTATATACAACTGAAAACTCACACCCCAGAAGTGACTCGAACCCATACTCCCACAACTGGTATGTACAGGGACGCCTTAATCCGCTTGACCATCACGACCGGACAAAAGGAAGTGATAGCCGAGGCTATATGAACCACTTCCCTGCCGGCACTCGGATGGTAATCTTGGGCATAGCATTTTATCAAATCACCTCATTCTTTGGGGCACACGTGAGGAACACAAATGCAAACAAGCCTGAATGGTCCCCAGGACTATATACAACTGAAAACTCACACCCCAGAAGTGACTCGAACCCATACTCCCACAACTGGTATGTACAGGGATGCCTTAATCCGCTTGACCATCACGACCGGACAAAAGGAAGTGATAGCCGAGGCTATATGAACCACTTCCCTGCCGGCACTCGGATGGTAATCTTGGGCATAGCATTTTATCAAATCACCTCATTCTTTGGGGCACACGTGAGGAACACAAATGCAAACAAGCCTGAATGGTCCCCAGGACTATATACAACTGAAAACTCACACCCCAGAAGTGACTCGAACCCATACTCCCACAACTGGTATGTACAGGGACGCCTTAATCCGCTTGACCATCACGACCGGACAAAAGGAAGTGATAGCCGAGGCTATATGAACCACTTCCCTGCCGGCACTCGGATGGTAATCTTGGGCATAGCATTTTATCAAATCACCTCATTCTTTGGGGCACACGTGAGGAACACAAATGCAAACAAGCCTGAATGGTCCCCAGGACTATATACAACTGAAAACTCACACCCCAGAAGTGACTCGAACCCATACTCCCACAACTGGTATGTACAGGGACGCCTTAATCCGCTTGACCATCACGACCGGACAAAAGGAAGTGATAGCCGAGGCTATATGAACCACTTCCCTGCCGGCACTCGGATGGTAATCTTGGGCATAGCATTTTATCAAATCACCTCATTCTTTGGGGCACACGTGAGGAACACAAATGCAAACAAGCCTGAATGGTCCCCAGGACTATATACAACTGAAAACTCACACCCCAGAAGTGACTCGAACCCATACTCCCACAACTGGTATGTACAGGGACGCCTTAATCCGCTTGACCATCACGACCGGACAAAAGGAAGTGATAGCCGAGGCTATATGAACCACTTCCCTGCCGGCACTCGGATGGTAATCTTGGGCATAGCATTTTATCAAATCACCTCATTCTTTGGGGCACACGTGAGGAACACAAATGCAAACAAGCCTGAATGGTCCCCAGGACTATATACAACTGAAAACTCACACCCCAGAAGTGACTCGAACCCATACTCCCACAACTGGTATGTACAGGGACGCCTTAATCCGCTTGACCATCACGACCGGACAAAAGGAAGTGATAGCCGAGGCTATATGAACCACTTCCCTGCCGGCACTCGGATGGTAATCTTGGGCATAGCATTTTATCAAATCACCTCATTCTTTGGGGCACACGTGAGGAACACAAATGCAAACAAGCCTGAATGGTCCCCAGGACTATATACAACTGAAAACTCACACCCCAGAAGTGACTCGAACCCATACTCCCACAACTGGTATGTACAGGGACGCCTTAATCCGCTTGACCATCACGACCGGACAAAAGGAAGTGATAGCCGAGGCTATATGAACCACTTCCCTGCCGGCACTCGGATGGTAATCTTGGGCATAGCATTTTATCAAATCACCTCATTCTTTGGGGCACACGTGAGGAACACAAATGCAAACAAGCCTGAATGGTCCCCAGGACTATATACAACTGAAAACTCATCCGAGTGCCGGCAGGGAAGTGGTTCATATAGCCTCGGCTATCACTTCCTTTTGTCCGGTCGTGATGGTCAAGCGGATTAAGGCGTCCCTGTACATACCAGTTGTGGGAGTATGGGTTCGAGTCACTTCTGGGGTGTGAGTTTTCAGTTGTATATAGTCCTGGGGACCATTCAGGCTTGTTTGCATTTGTGTTCCTCACGTGTGCCCCAAAGAATGAGGTGATTTGATAAAATGCTATGCCCAAGATTACCATCCGAGTGCCGGCAGGGAAGTGGTTCATATAGCCTCGGCTATCACTTCCTTTTGTCCGGTCGTGATGGTCAAGCGGATTAAGGCGTCCCTGTACATACCAGTTGTGGGAGTATGGGTTCGAGTCACTTCTGGGGTGTGAGTTTTCAGTTGTATATAGTCCTGGGGACCATTCAGGCTTGTTTGCATTTGTGTTCCTCACGTGTGCCCCAAAGAATGAGGTGATTTGATAAAATGCTATGCCCAAGATTACCATCCGAGTGCCGGCAGGGAAGTGGTTCATATAGCCTCGGCTATCACTTCCTTTTGTCCGGTCGTGATGGTCAAGCGGATTAAGGCGTCCCTGTACATACCAGTTGTGGGAGTATGGGTTCGAGTCACTTCTGGGGTGTGAGTTTTCAGTTGTATATAGTCCTGGGGACCATTCAGGCTTGTTTGCATTTGTGTTCCTCACGTGTGCCCCAAAGAATGAGGTGATTTGATAAAATGCTATGCCCAAGATTACCATCCGAGTGCCGGCAGGGAAGTGGTTCATATAGCCTCGGCTATCACTTCCTTTTGTCCGGTCGTGATGGTCAAGCGGATTAAGGCGTCCCTGTACATACCAGTTGTGGGAGTATGGGTTCGAGTCACTTCTGGGGTGTGAGTTTTCAGTTGTATATAGTCCTGGGGACCATTCAGGCTTGTTTGTATTTGTGTTCCTCACGTGTGCCCCAAAGAATGAGGTGATTTGATAAAATGCTATGCCCAAGATTACCATCCGAGTGCCGGCAGGGAAGTGGTTCATATAGCCTCGGCTATCACTTCCTTTTGTCCGGTCGTGATGGTCAAGCGGATTAAGGCGTCCCTGTACATACCAGTTGTGGGAGTATGGGTTCGAGTCACTTCTGGGGTGTGAGTTTTCAGTTGTATATAGTCCTGGGGACCATTCAGGCTTGTTTGCATTTGTGTTCCTCACGTGTGCCCCAAAGAATGAGGTGATTTGATAAAATGCTATGCCCAAGATTACCATCCGAGTGCCGGCAGGGAAGTGGTTCATATAGCCTCGGCTATCACTTCCTTTTGTCCGGTCGTGATGGTCAAGCGGATTAAGGCGTCCCTGTACATACCAGTTGTGGGAGTATGGGTTCGAGTCACTTCTGGGGTGTGAGTTTTCAGTTGTATATAGTCCTGGGGACCATTCAGGCTTGTTTGCATTTGTGTTCCTCACGTGTGCCCCAAAGAATGAGGTGATTTGATAAAATGCTATGCCCAAGATTACCATCCGAGTGCCGGCAGGGAAGTGGTTCATATAGCCTCGGCTATCACTTCCTTTTGTCCGGTCGTGATGGTCAAGCGGATTAAGGCGTCCCTGTACATACCAGTTGTGGGAGTATGGGTTCGAGTCACTTCTGGGGTGTGAGTTTTCAGTTATATATATATATATATATATATATATATAGATATATATATATATATATATATATATATATATATATATATATATATATTCGGACGTGATAGCCGAAGCTAATTGAACCACTTCCCCGCCGGCACTCGGATGGTAATCTTGGGCATAGCATTTTATCAAATCACCTCATTCTTTGGGGCACACATGAGGAACACAAATGCGATCAAGCCTGAATGGTCCCCAGGACTATGTGCGACTGAAAACTCACACCCCAGAAGTGACTCGAACCCATACTCCCAGGAGCAACGCAACTGGTATTTACAGGATGCCTTAATCCGCTTGACCATCACGACCGGACATAAATAAGTGATAGCCGAAGCTATTTGAACCACTTCCCCGCCGGCACTCGGATGGTAATCTTGGGCATAACATTTTATCAAATCACCTCATTCTTTGGGGCACACATGAGGAACACAAATGTGAACAAGCCTGAATGGTCCCCAGGACTATATGTGACTGAAAACTCACTCCCCAGAAGTGACTCGAACCCATACTCCCAGGAGCAACGCAACTGGTATCTACAGGACGCCTTAATCTGCTTGACCATCACGACCGGACATAAGGAAGTAATAGCCGAAGCTATTTGAACCACTTCCCCGCCGGCACTCAGATGGTAATCTTGGGCATAGCATTTTATCAAATCACCTCATTCTTTGGGGCACACGTGAGGAACACAAATGCGAACAAGCCTGAATGGTCCCCAGGACTATATGCGACTAAAAACTCACACCCCAGAAGTGACTCGAACCCATACTCCAAGGAGCAACGCAACTGGTATCTACAGGACGCCTTAATTCGCTTGACCATCACGACGGGACATAAGGAAGTGATAGCCAAAGCTATTTGGCTATTCGGCGGGGAAGTGGTTCAAATAGCTTCGGCTATCACTGTTATCAACATATCGCAGGTATGTTGACGATATTTTTATGCAGGTACCTGATGCCAGATGTCTGCAGCAGCTGAAGGAGGCATTTGAGCAGAATTCTGTGTTGATTTTCACTTACGAGATGAAGAATAATGGAAAGCTGCCGTTTCTGGATGTAACAGTCACGGAAAAGAGCGGAGGCTTCCACACTGCAGTCTACACGAAGGAAACAAACATATGAATGTGCCTCAATGCCAACAATGACTGCCCAGACTGGTACAAGAGGAGTGTCGTTAACGCTTATGTCGACCGTGCTCTCAGCCACAGCTCAGGATGGAAGCAAGTTGATGAAGAACTCTTTAGGGTAAGGCAGGTCCTAGTCAACAACGGCTTCTCCAATGGTTTCGTTGAAGACATCATAAATAGAAAGGTGAAACGCCATGCAACCTCTGAAAAGTCAACCAACACAACACCTGTACCCCCTAATAGACTATTTTACAGGAACTTCTTTTTGACAGCTCATAAAACAGAGGAAAGGGTCCTGAAAGATATTGTTGATAGGAACGTTATCCCTACAGACAAAAAACTGAAAATACAATTGACAATTTATTGTAAATCCCCCCCCCCCCCAAAAAAAAAAAACGACCAATCTACTCATGAAAAACTTTCCAGATACAAAGCAGAACGCCTTAAAGGAGACCAACGTCGTCTATGCCTTTAAATGCCCACTTGGGGACTGTGGTGTTTGTGTGTAGCTGAGGAAGTCTTGGTTGTAGGGTTGATATAAAGCCATTGCTTGGTTACTGACTTTAATACTTAAACTGATACATGACTAGCAGCTTCCAAGCTTGGCGGGCATCCTGTACGCTCTTGTTTATCTCCCTCTGCTGGCGTTTGAGCCGCAGCACATACAAACGGATGGTACCGTTTTCTATGAACATGACATCCCTCCTTTTCTTTAAAAAGAAGGAATACAGGATGTCTACCATGCTTTTAGCACAAAGCAAATTTATTGACACAAAGTAAGTTATTAACATATCAAGAGATATTGCATTATTCAAACAATATTAAATTTAATTTAACATAATCAGTAAAAACTTTGCATTACATAAGAACACAATTCATCATTAAATCACGTAGGGCGTTTAACATGACGTTTAGGACGAGAGTCCTTAAATAAAAGAATATCCCTTGATGAATTGTTTGTTGGGTTATAAGTCATTTTTTCTTTTTCCTTTGTACGACTTTGCACTTCATCATTTTCTACACTAGTTGGAATCACTTTGAAATAAGCCATATTACGTGTTATACTATGATCTCTATTACTCGCTGTTACCATAGTTCTTTTTACACTTATCACTTTATATGGTTTTGTATCATACGGCATATCTAGTTTTCCCTCTTTTTTCTTTTTAACTAGAACAGTATCTCCAACCTTTATGAATTGTTCCTTTGCACGTTGATCATGAGCAATTTTCATTTTGCCCTTGGCTAGTGCATCCTTCTGAGCGAGACGTTCATCCGTTACCTCGGCTGGCATGACGGGTAGTGAGATCCTCATAGGACGTCCAAATAAGGTTTCACCAGGCGACTTGCCCAGTGTTCCATGCGGCGTTGCACGGTAGTTCCTGAGAAAAGCATACATAGCTTGTTTCCAGAATCGTCCTACGGCATGAGCACAGCGTACTGCTTTCATGAGACGTTGCATAAATCTCTCGACTTCTCCATTTGCTTGAGGATGTAGTGGCATCACATGGCGGTGTTTGAATCCAATATGCTCAGCAAAGTTGACGAAGTCTTGTCCATTGAATGGCGGTCCATTGTCCGTCTTGACAACTTCAGGAATGCCAAAGTTTGAAAAGATCTTGTCGAATTTCGGGATGACAGACTTTGCAGATGTGGAAATGATGGATAACGTGAGTGATCATCAATGACTACCATCAAGTACTCTCCAGTTGGTAGCGGTCCACAGAAGTCCATCGATACTTCCGTCCATGGTGCAGCAGGTAGTGGTGAAGGTTGTAGAGGTGTTGGTTTTGAAGTATCCACTGCAGCTTGGCAAGGGACACAGGCATCATGCATATCCTTTGCTTGACGATCAATGCCAGGAAACCACACCTTTTCTCGTAGAAGCTGTTTGGTCCTTGTGTCCTTGATGTGCAAGCTTCAGAGCACGTTGCTGGAGAACAGCTGGAATGACGATACGAGTACCTCGCAGCACGGTGTCGCGTTGTTGCGTAACACATTCTGTCTGGATGCGTTTAAGTCCTTTGAATGCTTCTCGATCAACTCCTGAGGGTGGGATGCGTGGAAACTTTTTCTTAGTCAATGCATCCACTGTTGCTTGCAGAGTTGAGTCCTCTAGGGTTGCAGTACGGATTTCATCAAGAGTTAAGAGCCTTAGGGACTGCATCACAGGTTACAGAGTGTACATATTCCTCGGCAACTTGCTGATGCTTGGTGATGGTGAAACTGTTGGCAGGATGTCGACTGATGTAATCAGCGGGATTGCCTGCACCCGGCTTGTATTTCACCGTAAAGTTGTATGGTTGCAGACGAAGAGCCCATCTCTCAATGCGAGCTGGTGGTTTGGACTTTGGATTATTGAAGATGGTCTCCAACGGTTTGTGGTCAGTGACTATCGTGGTGAAGGCCGCACCAAGCAGATACACATTGAAGTGTTCACAGCCCCATACAAGAGCAAGAGCTTCTTTCTCTGTCTGACTGTATCGTTGCTCAACATCTGTGAGAGAACGGCTGGCATAGGCAATTACTACTCTGGAATCTGGTAGACCAGGTTTGTGTTGGGCTAACACAGCACCTAAACCAACAGGACTAGCATCCACAGTTAACTCAGTGTCCATCGACGGATCAAAGTATGCAGCAGTCGCATTCTCTACTAGTGCATCTTTCACAGCATCAAATGCATTTTGCTCGATATCGCTCCAGTACCAGGATGCATTTTTCTTCAGGAGCTCACGTAGAGGCTTCGTAATGGTAGCAAAATCTGGAATGAAGCGAGAACAGTAGTTTGCCATTCCCAGAAAAATATGTACTTCAGTGGATGTTGAAGGAGGTGCAGCATTCTTGATATCTGCAACTTTCTTAGGATCTGGAGACAGACCTTTGTCACTAAGTACATGTCCAAAGAATTCAATTTTATGTTGATTGAACTCACACTTTGCTCGGTTAGCGTCAGATTCTTTTCTCGTAAGCGTTGCAATGTTGCACGAAGAGCTTTGTCGTATTCAGCTTAGGTACGGCCATAAATAATGATGTCATCAGACATGTTGTCAGCATTAGGTATATCTTGCAATACCTGGCTGATGATGTGCTGGAATAGCTCAGCAGCACTGTTAATACCAAAACTCAGGCGCATGTACCTATACAGACCTCGATGTGTCGTAAACGTTGTGATGAAGCGACTCTGATCATCAAGTTTCATCTAAACGATTCTTCGCGGCAGGGGATCGTATTCCAGGGACCTGCCTGAAACGCTACGCGTACTAGTGGCTGTACAAGAATGTAACAACTCTTGTATATATCTCAAAAAAAAAAAAAAAGTTCAAGCTGATGATAGCCCTTGTTCAAATCTAACTTGCTGAATACAGTTGCACCATTCAAGCGGTAGATCATATCATCTACAGTGGGTGTAGGATGGCGTTCACACATTATTGCCTTGTTGGGAACACGCATGTCCACACAAATGCGTATCTCATCTGGATTCTTCGGCTTTGGTGGAGTGACAATTGGGCTTACCCATGGTGTTGGGCCTGTTACCGGTTCAATGATATCTAGTTCCATCTGCCTATCCAGTTTGGCATCGACTTTCTTGCGAGTATTGAATGGCTTTCGGCGATGTGGTTGGGCAACTGGAATTACATTTGGGTTGATATGCAGATGTACTTTGCTATCAGTATAACAATCTATGGATTCAAATCGACCAGAAAATTCAGCAACAATAGCATCAACATTGTTTGCAGATTCCACTGCTACAGCATTAGAAAGCTGAAGTAGCCCCAATTTGGTGTAAGTCTTGTAACTGAGTAGAGACTCCTTTGCATTCCTAACAACATTGAATGTAGTAATGAGCATTGCATTCTTTGACTTAATCTCTGCAGTGAAAGTTCCAATCACTGGCAAGGTTACCTTTGAAGCATAGGCAGTGGCTTTGCCATTATAGTTCTCAAGCTTTGGGAATTGTTTTTTAAATTTCTCATAGTGGCACTCAGCAATGGTGTCAATGTTTGATCCAGTGTCAATGAGAACTTTGAGACAAATACCAGCAATGTATACTATAGTGTCTGGGTTGTTTGGAAGATCATTCCATTCTGTGATTGCTTGTACTCCATAAGTATAATCACATTCACTGTCATCTGAGACTGGTTGTAATGAAATGTTGTCTTCCACATTATTAACATTCTGGATTTGAGGTGCAATATTGTGTTTGCCATCTCGACCCCTATGACCTGATCCTCTTACAGTGCTTTTATTCACTGATTGTGGTTTCTTTAGTGCGGAATGACACATAGCACCAAAATGACCTAGTTTTCCACACTCATAGCACTTCTTACCTTGAGCAGGACAAACATTACCTTAGTGTGGATAGTCTCCTCCACAATTGTAACATTTATTGTTGACACCCTTTGGTGTAGGTTGTTGTGACTGGTTGAGTCTTGTTCCATGACGCCAGTTGTGATGTGGTTCTCGGCTAAATTTACTGTTAGGTTTGGCATGATATCTTCTTTGATCACGGTGTCCTCCCTGAGCCTTAAGTACCTCATCACTGCTAGTAACAGTGGCAGAACCGTTGTTGGCACTGCACTCCATGACACGAGCATCACGTGCAGCATCTTCCATTCGACAAGCCATATCTTGGTAAGAGAACTGTCATCATCAGCAAGTTCTAGAGCTCTTCGACGGAGACGTGTAGATGTGCATGTTTCAATTATTTGCTGTTTGATTTCTTTGTCAACATCAGCAAACTCACAATGGGCTGCTAAACCCTGCAGACATGAGTGGTATTGATCCACAGTGTCATTAGAGAGTTGTTTGGCTCTCCTGAAATGCATAATTTCCATTGCAGTATTTTGTCTTGGTTTGAAATGTTCTGTTAATTTGGTTTTGGCAGTGTCATAATCTTTGGCACCACCAGTGACTTTCAGTGTGTCAAAGATGTCACACACTCTATCACCTGCATAATGAAGTAGAAAGGCACGCTTTCTTTCAGCACTTTTGATATCTGAAACTTTCAGCAAATTTTCAAACCTTTTAAGCCATTTGACCCACCTCTGTGACAGGTTTGTCTGGTCACAGTCAGGATCAAATGCAGGAAACTGAGGTATATTTGCCATTTTTACTGAATAAATGTAAACTTATCACTTAAATGTTCCTCATAATATTATACACTTACTGCACTGTATATGTTAGTTAAGAATTCACTGTAATTACTTTAATTTTGCACTGTATATGTTAGTTAAGAATTCACTGTAATTACTTTAATTTTGCAAAACACACAAGCATTTTAATGCAAAAGTTCACAGCAATGCACAACACAGCAGCAACTGACTTCTTACCTAGCCTTTGTGTACATAGTATTGTTCCTACTCACAGCAGCACAGCAGTTGTCAGCAGTTGGCACAGCAGTAGTTAGCAGTTGGTACAGCAGTTGGCAGCAGTTGGTACAGCAGTTGTCAGCAGTTGGCACAGCAGTCAGTTCACAGCGTGAAGAATTGTAGCACAGAGCGCGTTTCATATACAAAACATCGGGTTTTGTATACAGCATCAAAGCGTCATTTTGTACACAGCATCGGCAGATTCCTCAGTACTCAGCTTCAGTCAGCACAGCTTGGGTAGCACACAGCATTGGTTAGCACACAGCACTGGTTAGCACACAGGATCGGTTAGCACACAGCATTGGTTCGCACACAGCATCGGGTATGGTGCTCACAGACAGCCCAATTTCCTTCCTCCTCCGCCTCCGGGCGTGAGACAGCATGCTTCTTCCTTGTGTTTTAAGCTGAACAAATACCTGCGTTCACAGTTCATCCTCGTCGCCAATGTGGTGTTTGAGTGTTGCTGAGGAAGTCTTGGTTGTAGGGTTGATATAAAGCCATTGGTTGGTTACAGACTTTAATACTTAAACTGATACATGACTAGCAGCTTCCAAGCTTGGCGGGCGTCCTGTACACTCTTGTTTACCTCCCTTTCCTGGCGTCTGAGCCGCAGCACATACAAACGGATGGTACCGTTTTCTATGAACATGACAGGGACTGTAAGCCCCAAAGAACTCAGTATATAGTCAAGACAAGAACGTCTCTTTCCAGGCGATTAACAATGCATAAGCAACAGGGCTCTATCAAGGAACATACAATCTCTTCTCACAACCAGACCATCACCAAAGAAATCTTAACAAACAACACAGAAATCATCGATAGATACAGTGATAGCAGGCGGCTCGACATCAGTGAGGCACTACACAGCAAAAAGTCAACACCAGCAATCAAAAGCCAGTTAATGCACAACTATATTCTACCCACTTCAAGACCTCGAACCAATATGGAAGCAACAAGAGGAAGTATGGGCCAATAGGCCTTCTGCAGTTCTCATATCAAATTTATACTCATTGTTCCGTGTTCTGTCTTGTGTTTGTCATAAGTTTGTTCACCTCACCCAAAACTTTGTACCATATCACCTCACCCAAAATGAGTATAAGTTCGATGAATTTGTGTGTAAATTAAGTCTTTGAAAATGTAATAAGAATTACGAAACGCGTTCAGGCGTCAGACAATAAAAAAAAACTGAATTTTTAAGAATTAATATTTTTATTACCACCGACAGTGAAAAAAAAACATAAAAAATATTGAGAAAATTCGTGTTAGAATTATTAATCTTACCTTTTCAGTCATATTCAACATTTATTATATATATATATATATATATATATATATATATATATATATATATATATATATATATATATATATATATATATATGTATATATTATATATACATATATATATAATATATATAATATATATATATATATATATATATATATATATATATATATATATATATATATATATATATATATATATATGTATATAATATATATACATATATATATAATATATATAATATATATATATATATATATATATATATATATATATATATATATATATATATATATATATATATATATATATATATATATTTATTGTGATGGAAAAAAAGAAGTGTAGGTGTTCGGCAGTCCTCCCAATGGCTGGTGTCAATGCCTATCACATTTAAGAAAAAAAAAGATGACTGCGTAGCTGTTGTGTCCTGTGGCAAAGTAAGGCAAAACAAGCAAAACAAATATTATGAACAATGAAACTTTAATTAAATTGAAAACAAATTATGAATAAGACAGTTCCCTGGCTATGTACAGTGCAAACTCACAAGATTATAAATTCACAAAATACCATAAAATAATATAGGGGTGACGTTACTGTAAAATGGATAAAGACAAAATGAAATTAACAGGTGCTGAGAATAAAGTGCTGGCTGAGAACATCCACTAATAGACAGAGCATATATCAGATGGTTGTTTCAGCTTGAGAGCACAGGATATTCTAACTCCAATGGCTGGTAAAGGCCCAGACATCGGCTAGGTAGACGGCACTGAGGTGCAGAGGTGCAGTGGTGCAGACGTCGATTCACCAATCAGAAGCGGGCAGGCTGGAAATGCTAGTTGTGTGATCGGCGATGATGGAGGGGGGTGGTGGAGAGCGAGTGTATGATACATTTGTGCCTGGCAAAACGTATCTGACCAAATATGTACTACACTTGCTTGTAGTATCTAGATGTTGTAGATGTACTGAAGTAACACGACGATAGGAAAGACCAGGCCAAATCTCTCTTGAAGGAGATTATTGTAACAATATATTTATATATATATATATATATATATATATATATATATATATATATATATATATATATATATATATATATATATATATAATATATATATATATATATATATATATATATATATATATATATATATATATATATATATATATATATATATATATATATATATATATATACACATATTGAATATTTGTGCAATATCTTATAGTGAAATTGACTCTCCAGGTACAGATGGAACATGCACACTGACGGAGGAAGGACTCAGCTCCAGCTCTCAAGTCGCCAAGTTCGTCACTCCTCCTCTGAATGATACGTTACAGGAGGTCGCTCATAGCAAGACCACTTACACATGCATTATCTGGCCTGGGTAAATATAATGCTTAATGTTGTGTGCTCGTGTGAGTTACGCTGCGGAGTTTGTTACAAAACGAGCAATTCTGTTACCGGCAGTTTATTCACAGGAATTATGGGATGAAGGCCGTGGATGGCATAGTGGATGATAGTAGCATGTCTGAGTCCTGGGCCAACGTGACGTTTGCTTGGTGGCTGGTGGACCTCGGACAACCCTACGTTATCTTTTACCTGAACGTCCACACACGTCAGGGGTGTTGTGTTCAGAGATTCCATGACATTGAGGCAAGTCCACTAGTCTATTTTTTGTATTCAAGAGTTCTTTTATTCATATGAAGCCCCTAGCATGGATAACATTTCTGTCAAGTTCTTAATCTTAATATCGCCTGGAATACGATCTGCTAATCATTTAACAAACAGGTACCCATTCACTGCTGGGTGAACAGAGGTGTCTAGTTGAGGATTGACGCCTAGCCAATTCTTCCCGGATACGAACCCAGGCCAAATCGCTCTCAAAGCACGAGGCGGGTGTCTTACGACTGTGTCAGGGGAAATGCAATTATTAATTCATATTATGTGGTCATGTAGCATATCATCATATTTGTCATCAACCCATTTCCAGACAAAAGTGGGGAGCGAAGCATCGGTCTAGAAAAACTGTACTATCATTGCTGGATTACAAGCCAGAAACTCAAAGTTGCATTGTTCCCGGATCTAGACAATCATGGGACAATATACATGGGAGATTTTAATGCTAGACATATTACGCTGGGAGACAGTACTAACAACGATAATGGATGCAAATTTATCAAATATGTTTATGTCAACAGATTAAATGTGTATGCTACGGATACCCAAACTCATCTATTGGGAGGCAGACTTGATAATGTAATGGGTTGAAACCTTGTGCAGGATAATATGGAATGTTCTTTGGTAAATCACTTAGTGATCACTATGCAGTTTCTGCTTCCTATGAGGTACATTGTGATGTACCTAATAGACATCAGAGACAGACAATGAATATTCCATATGGTTTGCATAACCACTTTATTTTTTGTATGTCAAACTGGTATCAAGATTACACAATAACGAATGTAGAAGCCTTCTCCAGAGATCTCGTTGATACAATTACTACCTACTACGACACATGGGTGTGTTGGGGAACAGGTCGTAAGCCTAGCAGAAGTGGACAACACCTACCACCACCCAAGTGGGTCCTCGACCCCGTATTTGTTAAAGAACATGAATGAGTAAAGCATACAAAAGATACATACAAAAGAACCAAAGCTTAATAAGGTGACTTGCATGCATTTCTAGTTGCAAATAGAGAGGTGAGAGACATGAGCAACGTTATACGTAATAAACATTGGGAAGAGTTCCTACAAAGTATAAATGAGCAAACAACACTTGTTGAAGTTTGGGAAAAGATATGAAAAATCTCTAGAAGCAGCCCAACCAAACCACTGCACCACAGCTCACTAGAACAAGCAAACATCCTCCTTGATCAATGGGCACTAAAATCGAGCTATGACTCACTCCCAATTAACATACAGCACAAACTTAATAACACACGCCCCAACAGACAACGAACCATCAATCTTGCCTGTATAGCTATCGACGTGTCGGACCTTAATGATGTAACTGAATGGGAATTAAATCATGCATTAAAGATGGGAAAATCAACTGCTCCTGGAGAGGATGGTATTACTTACAGTCTACTGAGATTAGTCTCACACGTACCAGGTAATCCACTATTAGTGTTGTACGGAATGGGTTTAAGTGAAGGAGTACTAGTACTCCTGATGCTTGGACAAAGAGTGTCATTGTTCCCATCCCCAAACCACACTCAGATAATTATAGAACTATATCTCTAACATCGTGTGTTTGTAAAGTGCTTGAACGTATTGTTCTTAATGGACTCATGTATCGTATACAGGGGTTATCTTGAGGTTATCTTGAGATTATTTCGGGGCTTTTTAGTGTCCCCGCGGCCCGGTCCTCGACCAGGCCTCCACCCCCAGGAAGCAGCCCGTGACAGCTGACTAACTCCCAGGTACCTATTTACTGCTAGGTAACAGGGGCATTCAGGGTGAAAGAAACTTTGCCCATTTGTTTCTGCCTCGTGCGGGAATCGAACCCGCGCCACAGAATTACGAGTCCTGCGCGCTATCCACCAGGCTACGAGGCCACTACGAGGCCACACACCGAGGGTACCTGTCACCCCAACTGTTTGGATTTATGCCTGGGCTCAGTACACAACACTGTTTTGTTGAGTACTTCGCACATATTGAAGCTTCCCCCCAAACAGTCTTCATCGACCTAGCAGCAGCTTTTGATACAGCAAACAGAGAAATCATACTGGAACAGCTTGCCGAGCTGGGAATACAAGGAAAATTACTGAAATGGATAAAGGGCTATTTGTGTAATCGAACAGCATATGTTTTCTTTAATGGTGTTAAAAGCACAGATAGCAAAGACTTTGAACTGGGAACTCCACAAGAAGGGGTCCTCAGTCCCTTGTTGTTCAACGTTCTGATGCATAAACTTATTGAAGATCTTCCAACTAATAATGAAGACACTGTCATTTGTTATGCTGATGATATATGTTTACAGGCTGCCTCCGTGCCTAGAATGCAAGTTCTGCTCGATGCTTTTGGTACTAGAGTTGAGGAATGTGGCCTCCTTATCTCTGTACAGAAAACTCGTGCCCTCATTCCATGTGGTATTCCACCACCCAATTATCATATAGATGGGCGAGCACTCGAGAACTAAGCCTTACAGATACCTTGGTGTCCCCATTAACGCCCCTGGGTACCTTTCTTCTCTCAAGAGGAGACTGTGGGAGAGATTAAAGCCCTTGCGGGTCCTTGTTGGTGTCAATCATGGAATCAACGTGAGACTTGCTAGAATGTTTTATGTATCATTTATACGCTCTGTGATTGACTACAATGCTCTACATCTCACACTGTATACTAACAAAGAGCTGAAATCTCTTGAAACTTTGCAAAATGAAGCTATGCGTCTCATTCTTGGGGCTCCAAAGTCCACGAGAATAGTTAATATGAGAGCAGAGTTAAAATAGCCAATCATAAGTGAGAGAATTTTGTTTATTAGCACAGATTTCGGCGTGAAGGCATTGAGTAGATTTAGACAACACATGAAGTTTCAAGTTAATCTTTCTAATATGCTGCACTCACCTGAGGTCTATAGAAGAAGAACGAAATCTGATTATATATTTTGGTTCTACAAGGTAGCCAGCTCCATCAAAATATTAAATTTGTACCCAACTCAATTAATGATTAATCAACCAATTTCTCCATGCGATAACTTGGATCTATCAGTTGATTTTGTAAATGCGCCCAAGAAAGATAGTGTGCACTCTACATTATTAAAACAGTTAACACTGAAAAGCATCACTGAGAGTACTCAGAGTATGGGTAACGATGTGTATCAGTGCTATATCGACGTTTCTGTAGAAGGTGGATGATGTACCGGATGTGCATGTAATATATCTGAACAATCTTCTCTCGTACATACAGCAATGAAGTGCGTCAATGACTGGACAAGTACAACTCAAACCGAACTTGAAGGCATATACCTTGCCACTGAATTTTTAAACGACAAAGGCAGTGGACTTATATACTGTGACTCGCAGAGTGTACTCCTGGCATTGAACGCACATAGTAGTGACACCCAGAAAATAGTGTTATTCGAATGAATGTTTTAGCTGCTAAAGAAAACGGATTTGAAATTAAATTCCTATGGATACCATCACACGTTGGCATCTCAAGGCATGACACTGTTGATATGCTTGCAAAGACAGCCTGTAGAAAACCAGTGGTAGAAATTGATATGGGTGTTTCATTAGCAGTGACAAAGAGAATTCTTAAACAAATATCTAATGAAGATCTCATCGACCTAACAAATTCACAAAGACCGGAAAGTTGTAGCATTAAATATTTTGATAGATATCGTGAGGAGACATTCACATATGGGACTAATAAAACAAGAACCCGGCAATGTGATGTTATAGTGGCCAGAATACGCCTGGGATATAGACGTATCTGGCAGCTTTCTCAAAACCCAAATGTCGAGTAGACAATGTGTCAACCTTGTGAAAGAGAAATCATGCACTGTCTTGAACATTATAATAATAATAATAATAATAATAATTTATTTAGGTAAGGTACATACATACAATAAATTTTTACAAAGATTAGTTGACTTATAGGTAGAGCTAGTACATACAATGCCTAAAGCCACTATTACGCAAAGCGTTTCGGGCATGATAAACTTAAATGACAAGCTTAATACTAATTGAGCATAATGAGTAGATGAAAACAAGAAATGAAAACATAGCTGAAAAAGCAGCACAAATACAAATATGTCGACAAACAGCGCTCTGTAAAGAAAAACAGACATTGGTTGACAATAGCAGGGTAAGGTAGGTTACAGGGAATTTATTAGGTATAGCTTCGTTTTTAACTTAAACTGGTTGAGAGAGGTACAGTCTTTAACATGGTCGGGAAGGTCATTCCACATTCTGGGCCCCTTGATTTGTAGAGCATTTCTAGTTTGATTAAGTCGTACTCTAGGAATATCAAAACTGTATTTATTTCTGATGTGATGCTCATGGGTTCTGTTACAACCTTCTATGAAGCTTTTGAGATCAGGATTGGCATTATAGTTTAGCGTTTTATATATGTATAATACACATGAGAGAATGTGCAGAGACTTAATGTCTAACATATTCAGAGATTTGAGTAGGGGTACCGAGTGATGTCTGGGACCAGAGTTGGATATTGTCCTAATAGCAGCTTTGTGTTGAGTAATTAGAGGACGTAAGTGATTTTGGGTAGTAGAGCCCCAAGCACAAATTCCATAGTTGAGATATGGATAGATAAGAGAGTAATAGAGAGTCACCAGGACAGGGCGTGGTACATAATATCTGATCTTAGAAAGAATGCCCACAGTTTTTGAAACTTTTTTTGATATATTTAGAATGTGTCCCTGGAAATTCAGCTTGTGGTCAATGAGAATGCCAAGGAATTTGCCATCTAATTTGTTACAAATTTGGGTATTGTTTATTTTGAGATTTATTTGATTAGAGGATTTATTGCCTAACAGAATATAGAAAGTTTTGTCAATGTTAAGGGTGAGTTTGTTGGCAGTTAGCCAAAGATGGACTTTATTAAGCTCAGTATTTACTGTGGCATTTAGAGCAAGGGGATCAGGACTGGAGTAAATGAAGGTTGTGTCGTCAGCAAATAGAATTGGTTTGAGGTGTTGGGAGGCATTTGGAAGGTCATTAATGTAGATGAGAAAGAGGAGAGGGCCAAGTATGCTGCCCTGAGGAACACCAATGTTGATGGGTAGGGTGGGAGAAATTGTATTATTCACAGAAACATATTGGAGCCTGTCAGTAAGGTAGGATTTGAGGTATTGTAGGGAGTGTCCTCTGACTCCATAATGTAATTTAAGAAGAAGGTTTTGGTGGTTGACAGTATCAAAAGCTTTACGCAGGTCCACAAATAACCCAACAGGGAACTCATTATTATCAAGAGCTGTATGAATCGAGTTAAGCATACTAATAAGTGCATCGTTAGTGCTTTTTTTGGGCCTGAAGCCATATTGGCAAGGGCTAAGTATATTGAGTTTGGCTAGATATGAGTAAAGCTGCTTATAGATTAGTTTTTCAAAATTTTTTGACAAGTTTGGCAGGATTGATATAGGTCTGTAGTTGTTAACATCTGTGAGATCACCACATTTGTGGACAGGCGTTACTCTCGCTTTTTTTAGAATATCTGGAAAGGTTTTGAGTTCAAGTGACTTGTTGAAGAGCCAAGCAATAGCAGGGGCTAAGGATCTGGAGGCTTTTTTGTAAATTAAAGTTGGTATCTCCTCAAGGGCACTAGACTTGGTTTTAAGGGAAAGGATTATCTCATTGACGTCAGTGGAATTAATAGGCTTTAGGTACAGAGACTGTGGATAGTTACCTGTAAGATAGTCCTTAATGTCAGTACTGGAAGATGGAATATCATTTGCAAGGGATGAACCAATGGAAGAGAAGAACCTATTGAACTCAATAGCAGAATCAGAGGCTGAAAGCTGACCATCGTTATTAGACAGGAGAGTCGGTTTGTTATTTAAAGACTTCTTTGATCCCAATATTTGTGAAATTGTGCTCCAAGTTTGTTTAATGTTGCTCTTTATTTGGGTAAATTTATCTTCGTAGTATTTAGTTTTGGCTCGTCTAATTATCTTAGATAGCAATAATGAGTAATTCTTTGAGAATTCTTTGGAGACAATTCCTAACCTATACTTCTTCTCAAGGTCATGTTTTTTATTAATAGATTTAAGTATTCCCTTTGTAAGCCAGGGATTGTTAAGCCTTTTGGTTGTGACTTGTTTTGTAAGCATAGGACAGTGGGTATTATAAAGGCTAAGAGTTTTTTGAAGAAAAGATTGCACTGCTAGGTTGATGTCCTCTATGTTACCTAACTCGGACTCCCAGTTGACATTATCAGCAACAGTTATAAAATTGTCTATAGCAGTTTCATTGTGCAGTCTAAAACGTATCTCTCTTGACTCAAGAGGTGGTTTGCTAATGTTAGTTAAGAGAAATGTGGGGTAATGGTCTGTAGTGCTATCGGTGATTATACCTGAAGTAAGCGGAGAGGTTATGTTTGTCCAGATGTGATCTAGAGTCGTGGCAGTGCTATCAGTGATTCTAGTAGGTCTAGTGATTAAGGGTATGAGGAAGCAGGAATTCATATAGTTGAGGAAGCTAACAGCAGTAGGGTGTTCAGGCTCGCAGAGGTCAATATTAAAGTCCCCTGCAATAATTTGGTGGTTTTTGTTCAGTCTGTTATCAAGTATTAGATTTCTAAGGTTTGAGTTGAATTCGGACACATCAGTGTTAGGAATTCTATAAACTGCACCCACAGACAGGACAGACTCGGCACCCTTGACTTATATTGTAGAATGTCCCATATAGACTGACTTTCGCCCTCCTGGGCTAAGGTATGCTGAAATGTGTAATTACTATACGAGTACTGGAACACTTGATGATATATTGGACTTGTACCCAAGATTAACCATGTAATGTATCAATAATACAATGTATGTATGTGATGTGACTATATAACCTGAGCTTGTAAAAGCACCTTAATCACCTTCAGTGATTAAGTGCTTAATTGCACACTAGTTTCTCTATCAGCTATCTCACCCTGTCAGAGTAAAAGAGACAAATGTATGTGAATGCATGTGTGTGTATGTATATATGTATATGTACGTATATGTGTATGTGTGTATGCATATGTATGTGTATAAAGTATGTATGGAAGCTGATCAGAATTACATTTCACATTTGTAAATGCACATTAATGACACTATGTAAAAGACACATCGAACACTTTTTGTAGGGCACACGTAAATCTATGTATCTATGTATTTACGTATGTAGGTTAGCTTAGCATTTTAAAAGCACCGACTCACCTTCTGTGGTTGATTGTTCAATAAACCCTTGAACTATATGTTTAGCACATCTCTAACCCAGTCCATGGAGGACAGAAGAAAATGTATATATGCTGGTTAGCATTGTAAATGTGTGGCCACGGCTGTGGTAGAAAATAATATTAATAAAAAAAAACTCATCCCTGCCGAACGTTGTGTCCGTAAACTATTGAAACTGTCGAATCGATATCAAGCTCATAGATGCATGGATGTTCCTCAATTTAGTCGATAATAAGGATCGGCTTCAGGACACAAAACTGTAATGGCGTCTCTCTCTGTCAAGTCTCCTCGTTAGTGACGCGCGCGCCACCTAACGCCGTATGTTGGAAACTTCGAGAATAATGTGCAATATTTTATTCAATTTTCCGAATGGATGGAAGCATTAGTGACGTTATTTTACGTCACAATAACGTGCCTTAGGTAACAGCATATTGTTGCTCGTTGTGCAAATCATTTTACCTAAATGACGTTAGATGGAAGATAAATATTCATGGTGGAAATTTAATTCATTGCATTGTTTACTGAATCAGCTGATCACAGCTGTATAAAACTTTTCCAATAAACACCTATATAATTCATTAAATAGAAAGAAATCTATTCCCAATCTTTATTCCTTAATAAATTCTTCAAGGTTAGACTGGATTTAATTCGATTTATAAATATGTGGAATTTATTCTCCCAGGCTGGCTAGCTGATACAATCGCATCCATGAATTCTAGGAAGAATCTGGCGTTACTACGCCTTAATTTAATAAAGGTTAATATTGCTACACTACTGGTTAGATTATTAGTAAATTATATTCCTGAGTACAACAAATTTATAATATTGCACTAGGGATTAGTATCTGGGGTGTTGAAATTTTCCAACAGTTGTCTACTGTAGCTTATGTTATGTCCGGGTCAACCCTGGCATCCCAGATCTGTCTGCTTGTGCGTCTCTATATTTTCCTGTCTGTCTGGCTCTGTCTCTTAGTTTTGTACTAAAACGCGGGATCATAAGGGCTGTAAAATGACGTACCTAGTGAAACTGCAACCCAGAGCTGTTATTGTGGAGAATTCTGATTCGCGGGTTTTATTATTTATTTTAATTATTAATTAATAGATTAATTTAATGAGTTTTAATTTATAATTAAAACTGAATTATTATTTTATTTCTTACGATAGCTTAGCAGGCTGTATGTTTTATTATGTGGACTGTATGGATTTAAATTCTCCCACCTGTCATATCCCTACACAAGTTTGGTAGGGGGGGGGGTTATCAATTGTAGCCTATCAATCGAGAATTGTCGATGGACAGGGAAAATTTGTACTAATTTATTAGTTGGTTAATCTACTGGAGTTAGTTTGAGTACTCAATCGCCTTATCTGAGTTGAAGGCTTTAATTTGGGTACTCATTTGGGACATGTTGGCAAACTGCCATGTATGGGCCTCGGGACTATGACGTAGATATGTGTCTACGTGTTGCAATAGGTAGATGTCGCCTATTTCTCGGGTGACCATAGAAGATCTGCTGGAAGGATACCATATAGCTACTGCAAATAACCCCTTAATCACAGAAATGGCACATAAATTATTAATGGTTACGTGATTGTGAGAGTCTCACCCTATTTTGTTGGTTCGCCTGCCTCTTAACCGGTATCTTTTATGATATTAAAGGGCCCTATAATAAAATATGCATTAATTTTGACTGGTTATACAATGACGTACTCCCCCTCCTTGCTCGCCCTAGTGACGCCACTAGGAACGGTTCAATTTTCTGTCCATTTATGAACGAGGGTAGGGAGGTGTTGATTTTATTGCTTATATGATTCAATTCAGTCACAGAGAACAATTTGTTATAGTTTATAATGCTGGACTGGAGGTTTTAAGTAATTCATTTATATATGATGTAAATATTTTAATGACGTAGCAATAATATCCAATGTTAAGGGAAAATTCCACTGTAATCTCGTTTTCTTTGAACAAGTTATTAAATTAATTTGTGTTAGAATTGATTAAAAGATTAGTAAAAGAAAAGCAACGTAATTAGTTGCATATTGCAACTAAGAGTAAATAAATTGGGTCAGTTTTTTCCTTTCGGTTATCCTACCTCAGATTATCTGAAGCCCGCTCCTAGATATTCATTTAGTTCATGAGAATGTACTTTGAACCTATCTCATAAGGATCTATCATAATGGAACTGTTATATAAGGAACCTAGTGAAACTGCAAGCAGGAGCTGTAATCCTACCTCAGCTCAGAAGAAACCTACTCCTAGAGGCCCATTTATTTCATGAGCCTGTTATATGCATTAATAGGAGTAGCCTTTATTCATTAACAACATTAGGTAACAATCATATAAGGAGTATGATGAGCCTGTGTGCAAGAGCCCTCATGTGATCAGTTAACCTTATCTCCCATGTATCAACCTGTTGAGCGAACAAGTTCTAGATACAAGTTAGCCTAGAAATGAATGATCGCTGATGGAATGATGTTCTTGAGAAAGTCACTTCCTGTATGAGACTGTTGAAGGTTGAGAGCCTGGTGCTATGGATGGCAACTACTGGTAGTTCACGAAGTTGGGCAAGGTGCGGAACTTTGAGGATGTTGGCCTTGTACATAACAGTAAGACCACCAACGTCACAACGGTGTTTCAAGCTCTGATGTTCAGACCGTTCCACTAGACTAGAAATGAGCCTTCTTGCACGACTTTCCACTTTGTCCAAAGTCTGATGAATGATTGGGGGGGGGGGGGGTAAGGCGATTCATGAAAGGGGTGCATACTTTAGATGAGAGCGAACTTGTGCTTCACATAAGATTTTGCATCCTTTACTTTCAAGTAGGTGTGAGATCTACCGTATGCTTTACGTTTCCTGGCTGCCTTTGGTGCTAGGTTAAGCACATGGCTCTTCATTGTCATTGAATTGTCGAAATTAATTCCCAAGATGTTGATTTCATCTGTAAACTCTAAAATTTTGCCACCCATTTACAAGCCTGTCCGATTTGCCATGTGCTGTCTAGTTATAATCATCGCTTGTATTTTCTCAGGCGCAAATGTGACCTGTGACGTCTTCTACCTCCAGATAGAAATCGCTGAAAGTTTGTGATTTATGATTCTTGCAGTTGTTGGAATTTCTTCCTTTCTGTATGTGAAGGTTAGAGTGCAGTCATCAGCATAGGCCTGAACGTCAGGGATGAGATGAAGTATGTCGTTAAAACAAACATTCCACAGCAGAGGGCCAAGCACACTACCCTGTGGAACGCTGGCACCAATTGAGTGGCTTTAGGATTCTGCTCCATTGAGGACTACCCTTAGAGTTCGTTCTTGAAGGTAGTCTTACTAACTCTGATATGGAGTTTGAGATGCCTAGTGGTTGAAGCGTCACTACTAATCCAGAGTGCCAAACCCGATCAAATGGTCCTGCTATATCTAGAGCAACAACACAGCTCCACCCAAGTAAAACAGAAACAAGTAACACTTAGTGGGCTAGCCAGAGGCTTACGGCCCGCGGAGGAATATCCCTGCAAAAAAAAAAAAAACTGAACTTGGACTCATCTAGTGACTGATGCAACTTAGTGGAGAGACTTAGCAAGAGATCAGCAGCAGATCGGCTTTTTCTAAAACCACACTGTCGATCACATATTAGCCGATGATGATAAAAATATAATGTAATTTGCTGAGCGATTAATGACACTAGGATTTTACAAGCAATGGACAGCAGTGACACTGATCTGTAGTTACCAACCACTGAGCGAGCCGCTCAGTGGTTGTGCAATGGAAGAACGTCTGCCGTCTTCCATAAGGAGATTCCTTGTGCTAGGCAGAGTTGGAAGAGGCATGTGAGAGGCAGTGCCAACAGGTCAGCCCAACTGAGTAGTAGACAAGGATTAATCTTATCTGGCTCCACAGATTTGCTTGTGGCTAGTGTTTGAAGGAGATGAAGAACTTTAGCCTGCTTTATAACCACTTCAGTCATCCTAAACACAGTGCTTGGAGCAACATATGGAGGCTTATGTTCAGGATCATTGACTTGCATCTTAGGAACAAAGTGGCTTGCAAGTAGATCAGACTTCTCCTAATTGCTGATTGAAACAGTTACATTCTCTTGGTTTAGAGGTGTGATTGTGTCCTCAGATGAGTATCCCTGCTGATCCTTCACCAGGGGACCAGCACACCTTGGATCCAACCCTTCCAGATGCAAGTTTTCTTCTAGTTTCGGATTCCCATCTGGATATAGCCCAGTTTTGAACTTTGATTATTCAACATGATTGTCTATGAATGTTTCTTTTATGAGCTGAGGGATGCATTTTAAATCTCCTCGAGGCCTTGTTTTTTGCTTCAGCTGCCATCTGGCAGCTAAATCCAAACCATGACTGGTCAGTAGGCTTGGTCACATACTGCCGGTGAGGGGATATGCCTATGCTGGATGTCCAGTATACGACTGGTGACAGGGTTTCCTTGGCTCTTCACGTCCCCCTGGAGCAAAACATTCCAATCAGTTGCTTCAAGCTTTGAGCAGAGGGTTGGCCAGCACCATCTGTCCCAAAGCCAGGAAGTTCGAGCAGATTCTTCACCTCGATCTGTCGGGATAGCCAGTGTAGTCGGTCGGTCGGTCGGCCGAGCGGACAGCACGCGGGACTTGTGATCCTGTGGTTCTGGGTTCGATCCCAGGCGCCGGCGAGAAACAATGGGCAGAGTTTCTTTCACCCTATGCCCCTGTTACCTAGCAGTAAAATAGGTACCTGGGTGTTAGTCAGCTGTCACGGGCTGCTTCCTGGGGGTGGAGGCCTGGTCGAATACCGGGCCGCGGGGACACTAAAGCCCCGAAATCATCTCAAGATAACCTCAAGATAGTAGTAAAGACAACCTGGTGGCCTGAAGAACCAACGTGTCCCAGAGGTCTGCAGGGAACTATGCTTGCAGGAAGGTTAGTTACGACACGATCGAGGGACGAACCTCATATGTGGGTTGGAAAGTTCAAAAGTTTAAGGTTGAAGACTGCTAAGAGTTCATCAAAATCCCTCTGTATGAGATACTGGTTGAGGTCACTGTCAATTGTAATGTGCTAACAGTTGTGCTGTATTAGCAGGGAGTCTTGGTTGTCTATCAGGAAGTGAAGCACCCTCCCATTGAAGTCTGTACATTTCACATAAGAGTACTGAAGTGGCTGGAATTAGGCAAATTTTGAAGAACATAATTTCAAGATAACCAGTGATGACCACATCAATGGGTTGAGCATGCACCTTATATGCTGATACATAATGTAACACCCCCTCCTTGACCCCTGCCTGTCACTACGCATCCATGAGGTTTAATCGGCAATTGTAGCAAAGTTCTCAGGTGTCCTGCCATCTAGAAATATTTCTAGCACAACAACCACATCAGGATGATGAGTGCTTACAAACCTATGTGTAAGATCGACTACATTGGCAATGAAGCCCCTGATGTTGGCAGACATTATGCTGATCGATTGACTCCTCATGTCTGTGAGTTGCCTGAGAATGCAGCTGTATGGTGGCAGACCTCGTAGCTGGTGTGCTGGTGGTGTGTAAATTTGCTGTACTGAGTAAGGCACAGCGCCACGCATAGGCCTTGGGTATGGATAATAAGAATGCTGACGAGTAAGAGTGTTTACCAATTCTGAGTATTTCTAAGATTGATCCAAGATAAGGTCTCTAAACATTTGTTCCTGAACATTTTAGGAACATTTGTTTAAGAACATTTGTCAACAGCGAGGAAAAATCCGGATTCGGGGTCCCTAAGGCGGAATGCAGCTGTTTACAGCTACATTATAGCAACTCCTGCAACGGCACTGGTGCCAAGCGTATCGGTGCCCGCCCTTCCTTTGGATCACATCGGTCGCGTGGAGAGGATGGATCTGCTGCATGGGCAACAACCAGTTCTCCACAACTACTGCCCAAGCCTGTGCCCTGGAGAGGACACTCCAGTGATGGCTCAACACGGGAAGCGACAGTTACCGGTGATAAGCCTACCACTCAATTGGATTAGAGTGAGGCGATAGGGGTTGCTTCCGTCGGTGGGAGAAATCATCTGATTTCATCGGACAGCTACTGCCTGCCTTAAGCTATGTAGCCCCACAGTCAGTAAGGTGCTGTCCCGCCACAATCCGCTTGCTCCACTGGGTGCAACAACAAGCGGACCGTCAATAATGCACAAGGTAAAAGAAAACAAACACAGAACCATCCAGCACTCAAACTGGACACGTGGAATGTAAAGACTATGACACCGGGTCTCTCGGAAGATCTACTGGAAGTGAACGACGCCTGCAAGACAGCTGTGATCAACAATGAACTATGCAGGCAGACTAGATGGACGTAGTCGCCCTGCAGGAGACACGTCTGCCCACGACCGGCCGCATTCGGGAGAAGGACTTTACCTCCTTCTGGCAGCACAAACCACCAGAAGAGGTAAGGGAGCATGGCGTTGGTTCGCTGTCAGGAACAGGTTGTTAGGGTCCATAGTACCACCCACGGAGGGGTCTGCAAGGGTCATCAAATTTCAGCTTCACATAGCAGCAGAAATCGTCAGCCTCATCAAAGCCTACGCACCAACACTGACCACTTCTACCAAAGCGAAGGATGAGTACTATAATGACTTCGGCCCAACTCTCAGAGACGTACCTCAACAGGAGCCAGTCTTCCTACTGGGAGACTTGAATGCAAGAGTTGGTTCTGATCACAGCTCTTGGCCTTCATGCCTGGGCCAGTTTGGATTTGGGAAGATGAATGAAAATGGGCAATGCCTCCTGGAGTTCTGCTGTCGTCATGATCTCTGCATCATTTATTCCTTCTTCGACACCATACCCCAGCATAAGGTTTCCTGGAGACACCCCAGGTCTAAGCATTGGCACCAACTCCACCTGGTGCTTACGGGGCGTAACAATCTGAGAAATGTCAATCTGACCCACAGCTTCCAGAGCGCAGATTGTGACACCGACCACCCTCTCGTCGTTTGTAAAGTTCCAACCCCGGAAAATCCACAGAGCAAAGATGGAGGGAAGACCACACATTAAGGTAAACAAGACCCGTGATCCTCACAAGGTTGAGGAGTTCACTGCTGCGCTGGTAAACGCCCTTCCTGAACCACCCTGCGAGAGTGCAAGTGTAAGGTGGTCACACCTCAGGGGCACCATTTTCAACACTGCCATGTCCACCTTCGGTAAGATGCAGAACATGTCAGCAGACTGATTCGAGTCCCGTGCAGAGCAACTGTTATTCCTCGTAGAGGAAAAGAAACGAGCTCTCAGCCTACAAAAACCTGCCCTCAGAAAGGAACCTACAGGCCCTCTGACCTGTAGGTTCAACAAGCATACAGTAGTAGGCTTGTTGAAAGCGAAGTAGAGTTCAACAAGCTGCAAAACGCTGCAGTAACGATTACTGACTCTGACTCTTCCAGCATCCAGACCACGGCCACCGACAGCAACATAAGAGGCATGTACGAAGGGATCAAACAGACAACAGGACCTACACAAAAACAGGACAGTTCCTCTGAAATCAGCCACCGGAGAGATCATTAATAATTATCACTTTAATGCGCGCGGTACCCGTGAAAAAAAAAATAGCGCATTGTGCGCGCGGCGTTTTTTTCTCTTGAGCGTAAAGCCAAACAGTGTGTAATCTTTTCCCTCTACTGACACCAATTCTCGAGCTATGTATTTCTTTTTGGTATCAGTGTGTTGGCAATAAAATTCTCTACAAGATCATATGTATAAAACGTAACCAAAGCATTAGCTATTCCACCACGAAATAAATAAAAACGTAGATCACTCGCCGTCTCGCCGTACGCCCAAACAGCAACAAAATGTTCATACTCTTTTGTTTGTTGTCAGCTCCACATTAGTCCTACAGCGTTAAATTTTATATCACTGAACTCACAATAAAATTCTCTACACAAACATATGCATATAAATGTAGAATCATGATCGCGGCCAACACAAGAGTGTGTGAAGTGGGCGATTACCCTTGTTGTGTCACCAACTCAATAGTCTCTCCTCTAAGTTACAATACAATGCCGTTTTCTCAAATAGGCCATGTGCCTTTTAGAAAAAACGAAAATTTAATGGTAAACATATTTATACAAACCCCAAGTCGATCGAGTAGTATATACCTGTGCAGGCGATGAGTCACAATAACGTGGCTGAAGTATGTTGACCAGACCACACACTAGAAGTTGAAGGGACGACGACGTTTCGGTCCGTCGTGGACCATTCTCGACTTGAGAATGAGTCCAGGACGGACCGAAACGTCGTTGTCCCTTCAACTTCTAGTGTGTGGTCTGGTCAACATACTAGTATATACCTACTATAAAACGGACCGTAAATGTACGACGCGACCACACAAGCGATAGAAATAAACCCGCCGTGTAACCACGTGCCGGGGGCATGAAAGTGTTTATTAAAGACCGCCGTGATCAGCATATGAATCGCTGGGTGGAACATTACTCCGAATTCTACTCCAGAGAGAAAGTAATCAGCGTAGAGGCTATGGATGCAATAGAGTGCCTGCCCACCATGGAAGAACTTTATCTTGAACCGACTATGGAAGAAGTTGATAAAGCAATGGCTACACTTTCCTCATGGAACGCCCCAGGAGACGACAGCATTCCGCCTGAAGTTCTCAAGTGTGCTCGATAAATACTTAAAACTGAACTTCACGAACTTCTGTGCCAGTGCTGGAGGGAGAGCTCTGTGCCACAAGACATGAGAGATGCGAACATCATTACTCTCTACAAAAATAAAGGTGACAGAAGCGATTGCAACAACTATTGCGGCATCTCCCTCCTCAGGTGTCGTCGGCAAACTCTTCGCCAGGGTCGTCTTGGTCAGGCTCAGATTCTTGCCGAAAAAGTGTACCCAGAGTTACAGTGCGGTTTCAGAGCCAAGAGGTCGACCACTGAAATGGTTTTTTCTCCTAAGACAGCTTCAAGAAAAGTGCAGGGAGCAGAGAAAAGCCCTGTCTATCGCCTTCATTGACCTTACGATGGACTTTAACCTCGTGAGAAGGGACGAACTCTTCAAGATCCTGGCCAAAATTGGCTGCCCACCTACCCTGCTCACCATGATACAATCGTTCCACGAGGACATGAATGGAACAGTCGTGCACGACGGCTGAACTTCTGAATCATTGAATATCAACAGAGGTGTTAAACAGGGATGCGTCCTTGTTCCAACCTTATTCGGCATCTTCAAGATCCTTGTCTAGCATGCCTTTGGAACCAGGACAGATGGCATTTATTTCCGTTGAAGATCTGATGGAAAACTCTTCAATCTAGCCAGAATCCGAGCAAAGACGAAAGTACAGAAGAGAAGCCTCAGGGAAGGCCTGCAGCAGCTACTCAACCGCTTTGCCGTATCCTGTTACGCATTCAGCCTGACATTCAGCCTGAAGAAGACACAATTGATGGGATAAGACGTCAATGAGTTACCCTGTATAAATATCACAGATTGTGAGCTGGAGGCGGTCCACGAGTTTGGGCTCCACAATCTCAGACACCCTTTCCCCTGGACACTGAGCTCAACAGGCGTATCGAGAAGGCCGCAGTAACACTTGCCAGGCTCACAAAATGCGTTTGGGCAAATGTCAAACTGACATTACACACCAAGGCGCAGGTCTACATGGCATGTGTGGTAAGTACACTTCTCTACGGCACGGAATCCTGGACCCTGTCCTCTTGCCAGGAGAGATAGCTTAATACCTTTCACAGGCGGAACCTGAGAAGCATCAGTAACATCACGTGGAGAGACCATGTCAAGAACAACGCAGTGCTCGAGAGAACAGAAATCCCTCAATTATCACTCTCCTGAAGCATAGACGCATGTGATGGCAGGGACATGTCACACACATGGAAGATGTGTGCAAACCGAAGGACCTCTTATATGGAAAATTGGCATCAGGAAAGAGGCCCACAAGAAGACCCCAGCTGCGTTTCAAATACGCCTGCAAACGCAACCTCTAGTAGCTGAACATGAACATCAACACTTGGGAGGCTGCAGCTGTGAACAGATCTGCCTGGAGATACAAAGTGCAGAAGGGTCTCCAGCAATTCAAGGGCGAACTGAAGAGAAAGAAGTTCTACAGAAACTTATTTTCCACGACCTACAAAGCGGAGAAAAGAACCATAAAAAATCATTGAGAGAAACGGTACCCCAACTGACGTCAACCAAAATATAAAACTAACAATATATTATAAGAGTAAGAAAGCCGCCAACCAGCAAATGAAAAATTCTCCCGACACCAAGAAAAACGCCTTGAAAGAGACCAAAGTTGTCTACGCCTTCACATACTCACTTGGGGATTGTCAGCCCCAACGAACTCAGTATATAGGCAAGACAACAACGTCACTCTCTAGGCGATTAACAATGCACTAACAACAGGGCTCCATCAAAGAACATATAGTCACCACAAACAACGAGACGATCACGAGGAATATTTTGACGAGCAACACCGAAATAATTGATAGACACAATGGCAATAGAAGATTAGACATCAGTGAAGCACTACAGACCAAGAAATCCAGACCAGCAATCAATAACCAGCTAATACACAATTACACTCAACCTACTTTATGACCCCGGGCCAACGCAGTAGCTGGACTGAATGACACTGCAACAGGAACGTAAGCAGCTAGAACATAAGCTGCCAACATAAGAATGAAGGTAATTGCAGAAGGCCTATTGGCCCATACTAGGCAGCTCCTATTCATATCCACCTTACCACCTCACCATAAGAGGATATATATATATATATATATATATATATATATATATATATGTATATATATATATATATATATATATATATATATATATATATATATATATATAGAGAGAGAGAGAGAGAGAGAGAGAGAGAGAGAGAGAGAGAGAGAGAGAGCGAGAGAGAGAGAGAGAGAGAGAGAGAGAGAGAGGGAGAGAGAGAGGGAGAGAGAGAGAGAGAGAGAGAGAGAGAGAGAGAAAGAGAGAGAGAGAGAGAGAGAGAGAGAGAGAGAGAGAGAGAGAGAGAGAGAGAGATAAACCAGATTGAATGGTCCCCAAGCATATATGAAACTGAAAATTCCACACACCCCCTCCCACAGCCCCACTCCTGTGCCAGGTAAGTACACTACTTGCTCACCATAACCCATGCTAATTGGAACATTTTGTTCCAAGTAGCTGAATATTAAACAACAACAACATCCACACCCCAGAAGTGACTCGAATCAGGAGAGCCAGGAGCACAATGCAACTGGTGTACACGGTACCTTAACCACTCGACCATACGTGGCTGTGCAAAAGACGATGGTAGCCAAGGCTATTTCACCGTCCCGACGGCACTTGTTGGTAATCTTGGGTATAGTTATTTCATCAAATCACCTCACTTTGTGGGGCTACGTGAGCAACTCAAATGCAAACAAGCTTGAATGGTCCCCAAGCATAAATGCGACTGAAAACTCCACACTCCAGAAGTGACTCAAACCATGACAGCCAGGAGCACAGGCAACTGATGTACACAGTACGTTAACAACTCGACCATCTGTGACCGTCAAAAAGATGGTAGCTGAGGCTATTTCACCATCCCGACGGAAATTGGTGGTAATCTTGGTCTTAGTTATTTCATCAAAACATATCTATGTATGTATATAAACATATATATATATATATATATATATATATATATATATATATATATATATATATATATATATATATATAT